>NW_027513107.1:0-272067 GCF_048772815.1 Callospermophilus lateralis | reverse complement strand
CAGCTATCCAGTACATGATCATGTCACAGAGCTTGGAGGTGGTACATATCTTGGAAATAATACCATGAGGCTATTCTGGAGAGTGGCCAGTATTCAGGAAGAAAAGAGGAACTTAAGAAGATAATAGGTGTTGCCCATCCATAAGGCAAGCAGCTCTTTTTTCTTTAATTTGGCAAGATGAATGCTGGGAAGCTTTCTACTAGACAGGACACAACCATTGATGAATTCTCTTTTCAAATGTCTACAAAAACGGATTCAGTGGGATACACAGACATAGAAACACTCGCGTTGTCAAACGACTTTCTAGAAACATTCCAGTCTAAACAAACAAACCGCCTTTCCTACCTATTCTCAGAACATGATACAAAACCACAAACTCACACAGACACCCACAACGGAATCTCCTTCCCCCAAGTATGTCTGTGAGTATCCTGAGTGTCCTCTGACTGGTGGGCCATACTATGTTCCACCAAAATGGCCTGTCCTATCTCAGACCTGGACTTCTTTGCCAACTCTGTGAAGTTGTCAGGAGCCATGGTTGAGCCACTACCTGCTTTCTCAGAAAAGGCCCCTCTTCAGAGCTCTCCTGGCATTTGGCCATTCTCACTTCAGTAGGTACTAAGAAAAACTGACTCTGTCCTTGGTAAATCCAAACAAATGAGACCACTGGGACTGGGACTGGGACTGGCTCTGGGTGCCTGGCTTCCTGGATCCCGAGTTCAGAGAGCTCCATCACCAAGGAAGTGTGATAGGTCACTTCCTTCACGAACTGAATGAGGTCACTGGGTTCGCAACCACTTTTTCTTAACAGTTGCTTCCAAGGGTCCCATGAGATGGAGGCTGCCCATACTTCCTGTGACACTTTCACAAGATAGAATGGTATATCAACCATAGGCACCCGGGAACAGCTCTCCACACAGGCCTGGTTTGGTCGATTTAATCTACATTAAGAAGAGAGAGGCTTTCAGACACATCCCTTCATTTTGACCAGGTTGTTTTTCATGGAAGTTGACTTTTGCTCTCTCAGGTCTTTCATAGGTGTCTACATATTCTTCAGGGATCATTTCTGCACGGAACTTTGAGGTTCTCAGCAGGAGGAAGATCCCCTACATTCCTGTATTGTAAGACCAACAATATCCTTGTTCTTCTGTTAAGTTATATTGAGGAAATATTGCATGGTTAAGGGTAATAACAGGTTCGATTTGGTTTAGGAATCATTCTGCAGGATGAATTATGGTATTGGGAACCTGCGATATTTACAAGAATATACTGGTGAAATATAAGTATGAAAACAGAAATCTAGGTAATATTTGAAGTCCAGAAGGGCAATGGGTGGCCTTAACACCCTTCCTTTGAATCAGGAGTGATCAAATAGCCCTGCCGCTAATACTGCACTGCTTCTCCAATTTGAGGCTTACTGACTGTCAGGTATAGATTCTTTATGTGATTTGAAGACATGAGAAAACCCAAGCACCTATTGTCTCATGCCACAGCAAATGGTTTATTGGGGGTCCAGCATGCTGGGGCTCAAAGCTCACTTCAGAGGAGGAAAGAACAAAGAGCCCTGAGAACAACTTGAGAAGAGATTATATACAATCTTTAGAGAGTGCAGGGACTCATAGCCTCCTTTAGCAAATATCATATACTGTGGGAAAATCAAATAACAACTCTAAAACATGATTAGCACATTCATTGGCGGGAACAGTTCGGGCAGGGGGTGATTGGTCAGCCCTGAGAAGGGGTATACATTTAAACTGATTGGTTGAAGCCCTGAGATGTATACATGCTGAGATGCACGGTTTCTGGGAAGGGGTTGTTAAGTAACTAGGTGGTCAGGAAAGATTTCAACACATCTAATGGGCAGTTCCGGGAATTCTCTTCACTGACACAGGAATTTCAGGTTCTGAGCACAGCTTGTAAACTTTACAAAACCTGTTTCTTTACGTTTCAATTTTAATTTCTTTAATTCTTTCATTTCTCCTTTTTCTGCCTACTTTTATTTTTAAAAGTAATGAATCATAATTTTTGTGGGGTCTCACATTCTATTTCTGCCAGTGAAGTGTATTTCTGTCTGATTACCATGAGTTTTACCAGCCCAATCTGAGCCTGGAGAAAGGAAACTATGAGGTTAAGCAAACAAGGTCCCACAGTTATCAACACCATAAGCATGATCACGGGTCCAGCTAAGGCTGATAGGAGTGTAGTTAACCAGGGGGACAAGGTAAACCATGACTCAAACCACACTTGTTGAATCTCCCTTTCTCTCTGGTGCTCTTCAAGGCATTTTCTCAATTTACTCATGGATTATATTACAACTCCAGTATGGTCAGCATAAAAACAGCATTTTTCTCTCAGTACAGCACAGAGGCCCCCCTCCCTTATTAAATGGAGGTCTAATCCTCACCTGTTCTGTAAAACAACTTTAGAGAGAGAGGTTAAGGATTCCTGCAAAACTGTGATGGAGGTCTCTAACGTCTTCAAGTCTTGATTTATTGCTGTTTCTAATCAGGCCATTTGTTGTGACCCATGGATCATATCAGCTGTTCCTGTACCCACTCCTGCAGCAGCTCCTAGCCCCAATAGGATGGCTAGAGTAAGGGACACTGGCTCCCGGCAAAATCGGGTTGTTTGTCCACCTAGTAGACCTTCAAAGGATTCTGGATCATGATAGAGCACCCTGGGGGGTATCTGCACCATTACACAATAATGTACAGAGCTGTCAAATACCTGGGCTGAAATGCAAGGAGTTCTGACTGTGTGGAGTTCAGTACCATAAAGGTTCCTTTAATTAGTTCCCAGGGGGAGGAGTCAGCTGTACTCTGGACTGGGGAAGTAGGCAAAGACGGAAACTGCGAAGTATGAGATGGTAGAGGGGTTTTGGTAGATCTAGGCATGGGAGGTTTAGGAGGCTTAATTCCTGACTTGAGGGGATTGGGCCCTATTGCTGTGGGATTTTCTTCCTTTTTAAGCCGGATGGTGAACCAGAGACCAAAGTCATAACCAGGGCCATTAATATAGAATCGCATTCCCCAAGTATTTCCCATAGGCCATGTTGTTCTGAGGTAGCCCCTTCCTTTGGAAGTGAAAGTTATATTGAGGGGGTAACATAGACTATTTTTTCCACAGCAAGTTTTTGACACCACTTGGATAGCGGCACATTTATTGGGATCAATCCAGATGTCATTTCATCCTACCGAATCATACTGTCTGGGGAGTTTGGGTTTCACAATGTAGCTCCCGTGTGTTCACAACCCCAAGATCTACAATAAAAGTCACTGGGTCCTCCACAGGTTTGGGCCTGTTTGCGACTTCAGAAATCAGCTGGGCACACTTAATAAACAAGACTGGCTAGTTTACACCTGAGCTGGGGAGATGACATCAATAATTCATGGGGTAAGTTGGTCTATGTTGCCCTGGTTTGGGCTTTAGTGGGATCTGTGTGGGGTCCACTATGTCAGGGAGATCCCAGTCAGAGAGGCCTATGGCAAGCTGACAAATGTCCGGGTGGAGAGATGGCCACCAAGTCCATAAGGGGGCTGTATGTGAAATAGACCACACTACTTGCCCAGTAGGATTTATAACTTGCCATTGTTGCTGAACAGGCTGATGGGGATTAGGACTGCTTGTGGTCAGGGGAAGAATCCATAGCCCTGCCCACACCACAGACATGCAACTTGAGAGGGTTACCAGTCTGTTCCAGTTTCCAGCCAGAGTATGGACAGGGCACAGGATTGAGATGGGAGGCATGGATCCAGGAAGTGATCCCATCCACTTTCACCACTGTAGGTGTTATAAGCAGCACCTGGTATGGTCCTTTCCAGCAGGGTTCCAGGGATGACACCCGATACTGTCTCATGTAGACGAAGTCTCCCACTTGATATCGATGTGGAGTTCCCTCGTCTCCAGGATGATAAGCAGTGGCCAACTGTTTCCACAGGTATCGCTGGGTGCTGGGTTTGTTCAAGGGCTTTAAGTCTGTCTAGCAAGGGGGTGTGAAAGGAATCATTAATCTCAGAGTTGGGGTTAGGTCCCTTAATGGAGGAGGGGCACCGTAGAGAATTTCATAAGGGGTGAGGTTACACAAAGGGGCGGAGGGGTATTTCTTGCACGAAAAAGTACATGAGGTAGGAGCATAGTCCAATTTTTTATGCCGGTCTCCAAGATTAATTTCGTTAAGTCTCTTTGATGGTTCTATTCATCGTTTCTACCTGTCCTGAGCTCTGGGGTCTATAAGCACAATATAACTTCCAATTAATCCCCAGGGTCCTGGAAAATCCCTGACTTACCTGGGCCACGGATGCCGGTCCGTTATCAGACCCTATTACCTTAGGCAGGCCGAACCTTGGAAAACTGTCTTCTAGGATCTTTTTGACCACAATCTGAGCTGTTTTTTTCTTCATGAGGAAGGCTTCGACCCATCCTGAAAAAGTATCTACAAAGACTAGGAGATATTTAAGTCCATACCTTGCTGGCTTAATTTCAGAAAAGTCCACTTCCCAGAATTGTCCTGGTCTGGTTCCTCGTATGCGCTTCCCTGCAGGAATCTTGGATGGGAAAGTATTAACTAATTGGAAGACTTGAAAAGCTCTAGTCACCTGCTCAGCTATTTTTTTCCTCTTTGAGTCAGTCAATAATTAGTCCTTTCTTCGGTCCTTTAAGAGTGCCTATAACTTCTTTGAGCCTAAGTGGTTGAGCTGGTGTACGTCTTTGACATAAAGGTGGGCTTTTTGAAATTGTAAACTTGGCTCTGTAGGGTCCCAGATTTCTGTATCTGTCTCCTCAGATGATAAGTTGCCTGAATGTTCCGGGGCGGCCAAGTCTCCTGATTTTTGTTCCCCCCGGTGTGGAAAAAGTTAACAGAGTCACTCCGTTTAGGGCTGTCAATTAAGCTTCCTCATCTGCCCTTCTGTTTCCAACTGCCACAGGGTTGTTTCTCTTCTGGTGCCTGGGACAGTCCACTATAGCTAGTTCCTTATGGCCCTGCACTGCTGAGCCAAGGTGGAGGATCTCATCTTTATTTTTTATTTTTTTCCCGGCAGAGGTTAATAGCCCGCATTGTTGGTAAATAGTCCCGAGCATATGAACAGTGGCAAATGCATAGTGGCTATCAGTTTATATGGTGGCCCTTTTCCCTGTTGCTAGTTCCAATGCTTTCATAAGGGCAATCAGTTCTGCTTTTTGGACTGATGTCCCTTCTGGGAGACCAGAGTATCAGATTAAATCAGTTTTGCTAACTGCTGCTGCTCCAGCCCGCCGCTTACCATCTTGGAGGAAGCTGCTGCCATCCGTAAACCATACGACTTCAGGGCGAGGCAGTGGCTGATCCTTCAAGTCTTGTTGTATACTGGTTTCCTTGCCAGTATGTGTTGACACTCATGAGTGACGGGTCTGGATGATTCTTCTGGCAGCAGTGTAGGTGGGTTGAGTGGAGCAGGGGGTCCCAGCGTTATTCTGTCTTTGTCAAGCAAGAGGCTCTGGTAGTGGTTTATTCTGGAGTTTGATTGCCACCTCTCTGGAGGCTAACAGATGATGCTCTCCAGGGCATGGGGGGCTATAATGGTTAGCTTCTGTCCCAACGTTAATTAATGAGCATCTTTTATTAGAAGGGCTTCTGCTGCTATAGCACTTAAGCAATGGGGCCACCCGCTAGCCAATGGGTCCAGTTTTTTGGATTAATACGCTACTGGCTTTTTCCAAGGTCCCAAAGACTGAGTGAGCACTCCCCGTGCTATTCCTTTCTTTTCTTCGATATAGAGAGTGAAGGGTTTTCTACATCTGAGAGTGCTAAGGCCGGAGCAGATAGCAGCACCTTTTTTTGACATTATCAAAAGCTTGTTGGTGCTCAGGGGTCCATTGGAAGTGGGCATCCCCCTTTATCAGCGGGTATAAAGGGGCAGCCAGAGATGCGAACCCAGGAATCCATAACCTGCAAAAGCTGGCAGTCCCAAGAAACTCTCTGAGTTTTCTCTTATTAGATGGGGGCAGTATCTGCAAAACGGTTTTTTTTCTGGGCTCAGGGAGCCATCGTTTGCAACCCCTAAGAGAATAACCCAGGAAGATTACTTCTTGCTGACAAGTTTGGGCCTTTTGGCAGAAGCCATATATCCAAGCCGAGCAAGCTCGAATAATAGTGCTTGGGTCCCAGACTCATAGGTCTCCTTGGTGTTGGCTGCCAGTAGAAGATCATCCACTATTGGAGTAGGGTGACTTCGGGGTGTGCAGTTTTGAAGTCATTGATGTCTCTGTGGAGGGCTTCATCAAAGAGAATGGGGGATTTTTTGAACCCCTGTGGGAGTCTAGTCCAGGTTAGTTGGCCAGATGTTCCAGGTTCTGGGTCTATCCACTCTAAAGCTAACAGCAACTGACAGTCCTTATGTAGAGGCGAGCAGAAGTAAGCATCTTTTAAGTCCAGCACAGTGTACCATTTCTGCTCCGGATTCAGAGTGCTAAGCAAATTATATGGATTGGGTACTGTGGGGTGAATGTCCTGCACTCTGTTGTTCATCTCTCTTAGGTCTTGAACAGGACGGTAGTCCCCAGTTCCTGGCTTTCTTACTGGTACCGGGGGGTGTTCCAGGCTGATTGACAGGGCCTTAGGACCCCACGACCCAGGTATTTATGAATATGGGGCCTTATCCCATCCTTAGCTTCTTTGCTTAGAGGATATTGTTCAACACTAATTGGAGACGCAGAGGCTTTTAATTCTACTACTATTGGAGGTTGTTGATGGCTAGACCTAACCCAGCAGTTTCTGCCCAGGCATTAGGATAATCTTTTATCCATTTCTGGGGTAGTTTGCCTGTTTGATCAGTGCTAGGGGGCGCGAAGAGTTGATGTTCATCTTCTACAGACATAGTCAAAGATGTTACTATGGGAGTTAATACTGCAGGCTTTAGAACCCCCACTTGGGGACCATTAGTGTTAAAGGTTATTCTAGTCCAGAGTTTGGTAAGCATATTCCTGCCCATCAATGGGGCCGGGCATTCTGGGATTACTAGGAAAGAGTGGTGGACTTTTTCCTTTCCGAGGTCCATATTCATCTTAGTTGTCCAAGCCTGATATCTACTGCCATTAGCCCCTTGAACTAGGGACGATTTAATTGATAGGGGTGCCAGTGAAGTCTTAAGGGCTGAGTATACTGCTCCTGTAATCACTTCAAAGTTCACTGTGTTCCCCTCAACTTCAAATGTTACTCTGAGCTGGGGGAGGGGATCTGAGCCCCGAATTTCCTAGTCCTCTTCTAGAGTCAGCACGGCGGGCTGGCGTGGCTGCTTCTTTTGGGGGCACTCTTTGGCCCAGTGTTCTTTTTTATTACAGTGGGCACATTGATTTGAGGCCAACGGCAGCCTTTGGCGTGGGCCCAGGTATGCCTTTATGTATCCCTGCTTTTTAACTTCTGACCTATTTGCTGCTGTGACCAGAACCTTCGGCAATGCTTTACTCTGCCATTTGCTTCTTTCCTCCTTCTTTTGTTCCCTTTCCTTCTCTCTCCTCTATTCCCTTTCCTCCTCAGTTTCTCTCTTATAATATACTTTCTCAGCTTCTCTGACTAAATCTCTTAAGGTCATATCTTATAATCCATCTAGACGTTGTAACTTTCTCTTAATATCTAGGGCAGTCTGCTCGATAAAGGCCATTGCAACAGATGGCTTTTGGTCTTCTGCCTGAGGATCAAAAGGAATATATTTCCTATACGCTTCCATAATTCTCTCCAGAAACATAGAAGGAGACTCATTAGGCCCTTGGATAATCTCTCTTACCTGGCCAAATTAGTCGGCCCTCTGGTGGCCGCTCAGAGACCCACTATTAGAGAATGGCGATAAGTGGACAGATGCTACCTACATTCAAAGGTGTTGGGGTCCCAGTTGGGTCGGTTCATGGGCAAGTAGGGACAGAGAGGGAGCATCACAGGGGCTTCTGAGTTTTATATTATTTATCTCCTGCGGGTTCCTTTAGGTGGCCCAGCTTCCTTCAGGGGAGCAGGGGCTGCTGCTGCTGCGGGGAAGTCCCCTGGAGGGCTTGGGTCTGGCCCAATTGCCTCTAGCGGCGGAGAGGCTGAGTCAGCGGCGGGAGGATCATCTGGAACATGTTGTGGGTTGGGGAGCGAGGGTAGAGGATAAGGAGAGAGAGGAGTGTCCAGTCTTGTGACTCAGAATGGAGGGAAGAGGGGGAGGAGCAGAATGTTGGAATGATAAGATCGTGGGGGAAGGGGTATATGGCTGTTAATCTGGGTGGCCAAGTGGCCCCGGTGAAAGACAATATCTCTGACTTTTCGGATTAGAGGGAAGTGGAAGGATTCTTCTCGGGGCCATCCGACTCCTAGGATGGGCCATTCTGAAGCACAGAGAGTCTGCCAGATCCGGCATTTTACTGAAAAAGAAAGATTCTTGGTACTTGAGCGAACATCAGTCCAATGATCAAGGTTAAGGGACAGAGGCATGGAAGTGCTTTGTCCCATAATGTCCCATAATGGGAGTTACTCAAACAGGGACAGTGAATACACAAACGTGACACAGACAAAGACAAACAGTAAACGTTTAACATGAGTCCAAGAAAAAGATTAGAACTGAGTAACTGGCCAACCCTGATGGGTTAGACAATAAAGACAGACAGTAAACTCAACATGAGTTCCTGACAATGAACAAAACTGAGTAGCCAGCAAAACCTGATGGGCTGGAAAACCGAATCCTGAAGCAAAAAATAACCGAGTTGAGGAATCTACTAATCCTCAATTTCCCGAGTCCTCTGGAGTTTCCCCAAGGGACGTGGCCTGTGACTCTGTGACACATCTGTCAGCCACCATCGCAGAGAGCTAATGTTCTTCACCGACAGCCATTTTGCCAAGCCCTAACCTGAAACCCGAAACCAGAAAGAGGCACCTTAATTACTCTGAAAGGAGTCCATTGGGGTCTTTTGTTCGTCACTGCTGGATTTCTCAGCTAGGGCCTCCAGATGAAAAGGTGGGCCGAACGTCGGAGGAAAAGACCACCAAGAGAATTTCTCATGAAACAGCATAGGGTTTATTGGGGGTCCAGCATGCTGGGGCTCACAGCTCACTTCAGAGGAGCAAAAAACAAAGAGCCCCAAGAACAACATGAGCAGATTTTATATACATTCTTTAGAGAGGGCAGGGACTTAACATACATCCTAGCTTCCTTTAGCAAATCACTGTATACTGTGGGAAAATCAAATAACAACTCTAAAACATGATTTGCACATTCATTGGTGGGAACAGTTCAGGCAGGGGGTGATTGGTCAGCCCTGAGAAGGGGTATACATTTAAACTGATTGGTTGAAGCCCTGAGATGTATATGTGCTTAGCTGCACGGTTTTTGGGAAGAGGTTGTTAAGTAACTAGGTGGTCAGAGAAGATTTCAACACACATCTAATGGGTAGTTCCGGGAATTGTCTTAACTGCCACAGGAATTTCAGGTTCTGCGTGCAGCCTGGAAACTTTACAGAACCTGTTTCTTTACGTTTCAATTTCAATTTCTTTTATTCTTTCAGAACCTTACAAAGGAAGGCGAGAGACTTCATCAACAATGACTGCAATTTTGGCCATTTTGGTTTTGGAAGCAGACATGGGATCATTTTTAGATCCATACGGTGCTGGTAATCAAAGCCACAGCCTCACACAGGGCCAAGAGGCTGATTAAGACACATCCCTTTCCAAAGCAATTACTTCTCTGAGGTCAGTCACTGAACTCAGTCTCTGAGGGGAATCACACCAGAGTTCAAGCCCAGGTGGACCCAGTCATCTCTTCCAAACTCCACACAAATGACCACAATTAAAACCAAAACACTCCACCAAGGCCCTCATCTTCTTCCATATATACATTCATCATAACCTCTGGCTGGATGTTTCCATGAATGGCACAGCCAAAGAGAGTTTCCAAAATAAGGTCTCTTTTCCTTCATTTGCCTAACCTCAGGGTAGCCTGGACACCATTTCTGTGAACCAGGATTGATCACATAGGTCTGCCATTAATACTGCTCTGCTTCTCCAATTTGAGGCCTACTGACTGTCAGGTATAGTTTCTTCATGTGATTTGGAGTCATGAGAAAACCCAATCATCTCTACAGGGCATGAAAGAACTCATTTGTCCCAAAGGATCCCTATTCTCACTTGATGGAGGTCAGGAACCTAAAAGAGGAAGGTGAGAAACTTCATACACCATGACTGATCTTTTTTGCATTTTGGTTTTGGATGCACACATTGGATTTTTCTTTAGATCCAACTGGTGCTGAGAATCTAAGCCACTACCTCACACAGGGCAAAGAGGCAGATTCAGACACATCCCTTTCCAAAGCATTTAAGCAAAGAGCCACAGGTGATGCCCATTTATTACCATTTGAAAACAGTTTTCTTCAGGATACACAAAGGGCTGGCCTGAGGCAAAGACCTTCCTGACATTCATGGCAACAGGCAAATAGGTTAGCAAAAGGCCCAAAGCAGGGTTTCTCCACTGAGACTTTCCTGGTCACACTGATATCTGAGTTTTCTGAGATGCTCACATTCCCTTCAGCTATCCAGTACATGGCCATGTCACAGAGCTTGGAGGTCGTACATATTGTGGACACAAAACCATGAGCCTATTCTGGAGAGTGGCCAGAATTCAGGAAGAAAACAGGAGCTTAGGAAGATAGTAGGTGTTGTTAACTAGATTTATAACACCTACCGTATATCATGCAAAAGGCAAGTCCAAATATACACCATGCCTTCTCTGAACTGCTTGTATTTCTATTCTGTTTGGGTTATTTTTCTCCATCATATTAGGATTAGTTGTCAGAGTGTAGTAGGGTATGGGTTAGTGTCAGTTGTCCCGGCCGGCGGGACACATCAACGTGGGCAAGAAACTTAGTTGGGGAGGAATGAAGGGACAAGAGAAACGAGAGATTATAGCAAGACTGGAGTTCTGATCATGCTGCAAACTTTTATTGTTCTCACATGGAAATTTATATGCTGTGGATGGGAAAGCTCTCTTATCGGCAGTTGCTGGATGTCTTCAGAAAGTGAGATAACCTCAGGATGTTGCCGGAAGACAGATGGCTGCAGGATGTCTCAGGGAGATAGATGGCTGCGGGATGTCTCCCAGGCAGGATATCTCTCAGGGGGCTGTTTCTTTTCAGTGTCAGGCTATACTTTGAAGGAGAACTTCCTTCTAGCCCCTGACCTCTCCCCCTTTATTATATAAAATATTTGACCATACCTTACCGGCCAATGTTTTAGGGGGTGATAGAGGCTCTGATTCTCTAGCAGGCCTTTGAATATCTCCTGTTTCGAGAGAGCATGTTTACAAGATTTCGTGGTGGCCTTGGCATATTTTTGGAGGAGACGACTTTAAAAGGGAAGCATGCCGACCGCCATGCACCAGAGCGTGTCACTAAGAGGTCTTCTGTTTTGGTATCCGTGGATCCATCCTCCTGCAGTCCATCCTGCATCCTCCGTTATTATGGCCTAACGTCCTCACTCCATGGGTGCATCCCCCCCCAAGTGAAGGGGCCCATGGAGGACGAACCCTTATGGCAATGGCAGAAGATGGTTGGTCAGAGCTGTTACTTATAGTTTAATGTAAGAAAGAGAGATCTGTGGGGATGTAAACTTAAGAAATAAGCCTGTGAGAAGGGTAGAACATCCTTTTAAATGTTGGCAGCATGGTCTTCCATCTCCAGGTGATGATAGTGGACCTGTATGGGCTTAGAGGCCAAAATATTAATCTGTTCTATAATAAATTGTACAAGCCTGTTTATAATGCAGGGTCCTATGGACACCATTAAAAGTAAACCCAACAAAGGGCCTAATAGGGGAAGAAGGTAGGGTAGAAATCCATTAAACCCAGTCCAGAGGGGATTTTCAAAAAAGTTCCCTTCGTCTCTTTTCTAGATCTTCTTGAAGCTGCTTAATTTTAGTGCGTACTATGACTGATTTATTGGCATTAAAGCAGCATCGTGCCCCTAAGGCCAAGCAAATACCTCCCTGGTTAGCTGTCAGTAAATCTAAGCCTTCTCTGTTTTGAAGGAACACTTCTACCAGGGAGTCTACTAGGTCCTGCAAATTTTTAATGGTTCCTGATAGAGTTTTTACATCATTTATAAGTTGTTGAGACAGGCGACGCTAAGAGTGTATAGCCATGCCTAAGCCAGCTGTACCTGTGGCCACAGTAGCTGTTATTCCAAGGCTGGCAACGAGTGGTAAGGCCTGTATTGCCCGCCTGTGTCTTTTGACTGAGGTGTCTAGACTAGGAATGCATAGAGTTTTGTCTCCTGGGACAATAGTTATATCAGGGAGTAATAAGGCAAGAACACTGCCAACGGTCCAATTCGATGGAAGCCTCAGGAAGGCCGAGTTTCCTCCACACATAAAAACTGTGCCATTGGAGGGACAAAGAGATGGGGTGGGTGAGGAATAGTTTTGTACTGTTGAGCAATTTCCAAAGGAAGGAACTCCAACATCAATATCATAGGTATTATTTTGCATCGCGCCTAAAAGACATATTGTAAAAGTGCCTATAGACTGTACTTTAAAAGGAAATATGGGTTGGCATGTATTATCATCGTCTATGATAGAATTAATAGGAACTGCCATAGGCATGATTGCCCCTGTTGTCATGGAGAGCCAGCAATCACCAGCAAAGGTGGGGTTGGAATTATTAAGCAAGGAGAAGGTGGTTTCCAAAATATCTAATATATTGTTATCTAAACCGGGGAGCTGGCATTTTGGCTATATTAAGAGATGATATGTGAGCTCAGGGATTTGGGGTTTAAAAAGTTTGATTATCTGAGGATGCTTGACAGCATAAGGGAATCCTCCACCATCAGCGACCCCTGTAGGTGCCTTAATGGGGCAGAAGGGGGGTTTACCAACAGGGCCTTGGCACCCAGCTGACTGTAGCTTGGTGTATTTGCCTTCTCCTCCCCGGTCAAAAAGAACGGGGGTATAATGAATAGTGGTCCCTCCTGCTGCATGAGTTTTAGTTAGGGAGGCTTCAAAAAATTGTTCTTCCTTCTTGTTGACACAAATTGAGGCCGACGCATAACAAGTGGCATGCATCGCTTGGGTATGCGTTCAAGTTGCAGAACAATTTTAGAGAGCATTACTTGTACTAGGGGGAATAATCTTTGGCTTGTTAACACATACCAATTTAGGCTGATGAACTCCTCTGAGTTTATGGTCAACCTCGGCCCGGAGGTAAGCCACCTTAGTCACGCAGTCAGCCGTCTGGGTAAAACTAGTGGGAGCCTGAGTCCAAGATCCTCCCTTGCATTCACAGGGAGGGCCAAAAAGGTGCTCCATGATGTTGGAAGGTGGAGGGCCAAAGCCTCCGTGTACAATCCTGTTCAGCAGAAGTGCCTTAAGTAGGATCCTCACACAGATTGTTGGCTGCATCTGAAAAAGAGGAAAATTTGTCCTCAGGGTGAGGGCCTCCAACCCCGTGTTGAGGTAAGCCATTAACCTGTTTAACCAGGCGTTCTGGTAACCATCTTGGGGCTGCTTGCTCTTGGTCCAAAACACAAGCTGAGCCTCGTCCACAGATGAGGACAGGACCTGGGCCTTTCCATTTATTTGTAAGGGTATTGTGCCACATAACAGGTGGGCGAACAGAATTGGACGAGGATTGCCAGTGTCAGTCTGCAGCCGAATGGCCTTCATTGTCTAGGGAAAGAAAAATAAGGGCAAACAATGCATGATTAAGGCGATGCCTGTGAGTGGTAAATACAAGTGCAGAAGCATTAAAGCGGGTTAGCCAAGTCTTTAGGTAAGGTGGGCACGTTCCACAATGCCTGAGGCTTGTATGGAATTCCAGTAGTATGAAAAATTTGCGAGGAAGCACAAAACTGTTTAAACTTGGCACTGGTATATGCAGGACAATTATCTTTTTTTTAATATGTATTGGTTTACCCATTATGGAAAACACTGAAACAAGATGAGAAAGGACATCTTTGATAGCCTCTCCAGAATGTGGTGATGCAAAAATAAGGCCGCTGAAGGTATCTACAGAAACGTGTATACATTTGGTTTTTCCAAATTCAGAAAAATGAGTAACATCCATTTGCCAAAACTGATTGGACAGTAATCTTCGGGGGTTAACTCCCAAGTGTTGAATGGGGAGGGAGACAGGGCAACCAGGGCATGCTTTTACTATTTCTCGTGCCTGTTGCCTGGTAATTTTACATAGTTATCGAAGGTTCTGGGAATTTAGATGGTGAAGATTGTGTAAATCCGTGGCCTTTTGAATGGAGCCAACAAAAATTGAAAAGATGAAACGAGTTGCTGCATCAACTTTGGCATTACCTTGTGTTAGAGGGCTGGGAAGATTAGAGTGTGCCCTGATGTGTCCTAAGAAAAATGGGTGTTGTCTGGCCTGAATTAGCTTCTGAAGCTTGTGAAACTGATGGGCCACATTGGAAGAAGCCTTAATGGTGGGTGAAATCTGAAGCAGGGGCACAGAATGAGCAATGTAGGCACTGTATGTATAAATATTAACAGGATTATCAAGAAATGTTTTAAAAACTTGTGTTATGGCAAACAATTCCACAAACTGTGCTGAATGATAGACAGTATCAAAGGTGTTAGGTTGGTTATTGACAACAAAGACTGCTTGGCCATTACTGGAACCGTCTGTAAAGACAGTAAGGACTTGAGGAATGGGAGCCTTTTGAGTAATTTTGGCAAAAATAAATGGATGTAACTGGACAAAATATAAAAGGGGGTCATTGGGGAGGTGGTTATCAATTGTTCCCAAAAAGCCTAATAAGGCAATACGCCATTCATTCTCTGTCTGTAGTAAAAATTGGGTTTGGTCTTTAGTATATGAAATTAAAATATTATCATGGTCTTTGCCAAAATGTTGTCGAGATAGCAAACGACATTTAAAAATAATAGAAGCTACCTGAGAAAGAAAAACAGTAATAACCTTGGAGAATGTGGTGGGTAAATGGACCCAAAGCAAAGGCAGTCTTTATTTCTAAAATGTGTATTTCGCTGCCGAAATATTCCTGTGGGTGTATGAGGAGTGTGTAAAATAACCAGAACCAGAGGAAGGTTATAAGAATGTTCTGTAAAAAACTGTTTGGCAATGGCTTCTGTGACTTGGTTTAATGCCTGTCATGCCTCGGGAGTAAGCTTTTGAGGGGAGGAGGGGTGGGAATCACCTCTCAAAAATATCATTAAGGGACAAAAGTATACAAGTGGGTAATTTTAAATATGTTTTTAGCCATTGAATATTCCCCAGTAATTTTTGAAAATCATTAAGGGTGTGAAGATGGTCCACCCATAATTGTATCTTAGGAATTTGGATCTGATTATCTTGAAGTTTAAGGACCAAATAGGTATAACAGTCCTGTGTTTTAACCTTATTAGGAGCTATCTGTAGTCCCAAGGTAGTGAGGATTTTGTAAAGGTCCAAGTAACAATTATTAAGGTCATGGTTATTAGGTGCAGCAATTACAAATCATCCATATAATGTAAAATATAAATTTGTGGCCATAGCTCTCTCACAGGGTCTACTGCTTGAGCAACATATTTTTGGCAAAGACTAGGGCTGTAGGCCATACCTTGGGGAAGAACCTTCCATTGAAATCTCTGCATAGAGCCCTGAAAATTAAGGTGAGGGAGACTAAAGGCAAAATAGTGTCTATCCTCAGGATGTAAAGGAATGGTAAAAAAACACAATCTTTTAAGTCAATAATCATTTTACAATAGTTTTTGGGAATAGCCACTGGTGTGGGAATGCCTGGCTGTAGTGCTCTTATTCGGCACATAGGTTTATTAATGGCACACAAATATTGTAAAAGGCACCACTTGCCTGATTTTTACTTGATAACAAAAATTGGAGTATTCGATGGTGAGGTTGAGGGCTCTACATGGCCGGCTGCCAGCTGTTCCTGCACTAACATGGAGGCAGCCTCAAATTTTCTTGGGTAAGGGACCATTGATCCAACCACACAAGAGTCTGAGTCTCCCAAATAATTTTATCTCCATGGGGTACAGGAGAGTCAGAGACTGACACTAAAAATCTGAATACCCAAGTCCACATGTATTTCTTTTTTGTATGGGTTTTATTGGCTCAATCAGTCCTTGTCTCAGTCTCCCAAGGCCTATACCAGTGACAAAATAAATACGAAGCATTTGATGAGTCACCATGGAATTGGGACTGGCATGAATAACTTCCATTTGACTCAAAATATCTCGGGCCCATAGGTTAACAGGGAGGTCAGGAACAATGAAAGGAGTGACAATTCCCTTATTACCCTCTTTATCAGTCCAGCTAAGAGCCGTAGAGCTGACCAGAGGATTTTTTGACTGTCCTATCCCTTTAAGGTCAGTCAAGGATGGGGTGAGGGTCCAAGCTGATGACCAATATTTTTGAGAAGTAATTGTGGCATCAGCTCCAGTATCTAGAATTCCTTGGAATTCCTTTCCTTCAATAAGTAAGGAAATGGTGGGTCTATTATGAGAAACGGGTTGAACCCAATTTACATCAGAGCAGCCCAAGGAGGCAGTCCCCCGCGGTAGGTTTGGGTGGTTAAGTGCCTCCTGGATTCAAGGGAAGGAGTATTAATTGTGCAAGACTTGTTCCTGCTGGGATGGCCAAAACTCCATTAATAGCTGTGGCCAGTATTTTTTTTCTCCAGTGAAGTCATTATAATTAATGCCATGGAAGACCTGAACACCATGTAAGTTAGTAGAGGCTCTTCCAAAAATAAGGGCACAGATATGAGATGGAGGGGGACCCATAATTCCAGTGGGTATTATCTGGGGCCCTTGCATTGAGTCTAATATAGTTTCAGAGGTGGCACAGATGTCCAATCCTGCGCTGCCTGGAGTGGCTAGTTGGAGGGAAGCAATTGTGGAGAAGAATTTTGAGGTACGTTGGGAGTTTGGAAGGGAAAAAATCTTATTGCCCCTGGTTTTGTCCTGGAGGATGTCGTGGCCCGTGGCTGGCCCCGCAGGGAGTTTCCCAAGAAGCAGGAAAAAATAGGCTGTCTGAGGGCATTTGTCTTAGATCTACACTCACTGGCCCAGTGATGACCTTTACCACATCTAGGGCAAAGGGTAGCTTGGGGCGGTATAGCCCCAGTTGAAGGAGATGCTATTCCTAGGCTTTCTTTGCCTGTCGGACACTTGCGTGCAAAATGACCAGGTTGTTTACAAGTAAAGCAAGTACGTGAGCCAGGATTGTGAAAGGTCTTGGTAAAGGTGGCACCTAGGGCAAGACCCATGGCATGAGCTGCACCTACCCCTGCATAGAGTCTAATAAAGTCAGAAAGTTTCCCTTTATCCTTATGTGGTTGAAGAACATCCTGACATGCCGAGTTGGCGTTTTCAAAGGCAAGAGGTTTTACAAAAGAGCTTTTGTTTTCACTTGGTCCAAGCAAGCATCCCACAGCTAGGTTAAGCCTGGGAACAAAGTCGCTATAAGGCTCGTCGGGCCCTTGTCGAATTTTTGCCAGGGAAGAGGTAGCCGAGGCTTTTGAGGGAGGTGTCTCCAAGCATGTAAGCCAGCCATCTGAATCTGCATCAAAAGTCCAGCAGGGAAATGTGCCTGTTTAGTTTTAGTGTCAAAAGGCTCATTGCCCACTAGCTTAACATAAGTCCCGGACTTAGAGGAGGCCTTAGTTTAAATTTTTTGAGCAGTTTCCCGACAGTGCTCTTTGAAATCTGCATTCCATAACAGAAAGTCTCTGGCACTGAGGGTAGCTTGGTCTAAAAATTTCCAATCATTGGGAGTAAGTCATTGTGTGCTGTGGCTTTCTAATAAAGCCAACATGTAGAGTGCAAAGGGGCCATAGTTAGCACAAGCCTTTTTAAGTCTTTCAGGAAAATGCAGGCTTAATTTTTTGTAGACTCTGGGTTCCTGCCTGCCTAGGGCTGAACTCCTCATCCTCTGAGTCCTGATCTCCTTATTCCATTTCTCCGCTTCCGCCTCTTGATCCTCGTCTAAGTCTTTGACCTCAGCCTGGGCAGGCTTATCTATCTGACTGGTGGTGACTGGGAAGGCGAGCACAGATTGATGGAGTGGCTTCGCCTTTGTATTAGACCACTGTAGGCCAGTTACTTTGACTCCATACCTAAGGCTAATGAACAGAGCTCAGAGTGAAGGGATCTTAATTCTTTTAAAGGTTGGATCTGTTCCTGTCTATGTTGGAAGGATGCTCACAAAGGAGCCAGTTTAGGCAAGGGAAGTGGGGAAAAAATATCTGGGGGGGGGCATTTGTACCCTGAAGGGCCAGAGCACAAAAGGCAGGAGGGATATAGGAGGGGTTGGATGTGTAAGTCCTATAGGCTGTGGCAGGGTCTTGAGAGGTGCAGGGTCTTCTGAATGGTAGCGAGCTGCTTCGTTCTCCAAGGTAGCCTCCTCTACAGGGGTCAATGAGTCTCCGGAATTTAAAACTGGATAAAGGCAGTTGGTAACCTTTGGAGCCTTAATCATTAGGGTGGTATTTTGAGGGGGACCAGGAAGGTTCCCATGGTGCTGGGGAGCCTGAGAAGGGTCTATGTCTATACTAACTGATGGGCATGCCGAGGGGATACGAGAAGTATTTGCATAGCCTCTTCCCCAACCTCGACAAGTTTTAAGGTACCATTGTCAAAGGGTGAACTTTTAAGAATTTCATTAAGTTCCAGTAAGAAAAGGTGGGAACAGGCACTTTTTCTGGGCCAAAGGATTCATTATAATCTTTTAAACAGTCTCCTACTCCAAGCCATCTTTTATCATCAATGGTCCTTTCAAGAGGAAACCATGGACACTGCTCTCTTATGTATGAAAAAAAAAATTAAGTCTTTTTTCTAAACACGCGCCCGCATGTCTGCAAGGACTCCTTGTAGTCTGACAAAAACAAATCATGTGACGAAACTGCTTGTCCCATAGTGGGTCAATCACCGTGCGTCATCCCCACGCTCCTCCTGGATCTGTCTCTCGGTGGTGTCTTCTGCAGTTATTGCAAGCTCCGCTTGACCAAATCTTCCAGGAGGATGGGGTCCCCCTCAATCAAAAGCTCAAGCCCCAGTCGGTGGGCGCCAGATGTCCCAGCCGGCAGGACACATCAACGTGGGCAGCGAACCTAGATAGGGAGGAATGAAGGGACAAGAGACACGAGAGATGACAGCAAGACAGGAGTTCTGATCAAGCTGCAAACTTTTATTGTTCACACAGGGGTATTTGTATGCTGGATGTGGGAAATCTCTCTTATCGGCAGTTCCTAGATGTCATCACAAGGTGAGATAACCTCAGGAAGTTTCAGAAAGACAGATGGCCGCAGGATGTCTCAGGGAGACAGATGGCTACAGGATGTCTCTCAGACAGGATGTCTCCTGGTGGCTGTTTCTTGTAAGTGTCAGGCTATTCTTTGAAGGAGAATAGAATTCCTTCTACCTCTGACAGTCAGGGATTCAGTATTTCGAATTGAAAATTGGAAAATGAATCCAATGTTTATGCAAATATGTGCTACCCAAAAGTCTTCCCACTCTCATTCAGAACAATGCCTTGACATTACCTTCACCCCAAGTAAGACACAATAAGAGAAGAAGAGTTAGAAAATCTGTGAATACACATCTGGAATGGAAAATTCTCAGTAGTTAACAACCTTGGAGGTGGTAGAGGTGTTTCGAAAAGTAAGGTACATGGTAAAAACTCCACAAACATGGAGCTCTGTTGGCCTAAAGACTTCTTGAGAAACTGCCTCTGAGGTTGGGCACTTGAAATATATGTTGTTGTCAGGAGTTTTAACTTCCTTTGTAGTGAGACCATCAAATCTGGGTCTGCATCTGTGTGACCTGGAGCACATGGTTTCTTATTTTCCAATAAACATGAGGCAGCAGGGCTGAATTCTCTCTTTGTAGGTAATTTGTTGCCATTTGGGGGCAAAGTGTCTCCCAGTGTGGACTTTGAAGCCATTTGGTCTTCCTCTACTTTTCATGGTGTTTCTTGCAGCTGCATTGGGAGTTTGGTATTTGCTTCACGAAATACGAAGAGGTCAACTAGGACAGAGTGCTGGAGGGAGTTCTGTCACGTGTGTTGGTTAAGGGTCTGCAGGAGAGTGCACCAACCAGGCTTCTATCCCACATAGCTTGCCCCCTTGACAATAGCAATCTGATTCTAAACATTGCCCTGAAACCTCTCTGTATAACAAGATGCCTTTACATACAAGGGTATGGGGGCTGCACCATGTCAGTCACAAACCATTTGGAAGCCAATGGCAGATCCACATGACCCCATCACAGATGTTTTAACAAACACCTACACTCCACTGCTCTAGGCCGACTACTCATCGGGCTCCAAATTACTGGCATCTCTGTTCTACATGATTTTCATGAAACCCAGTCAATCAAGGCATTGTCTGGTACACTCATGATCATCTATAAGACATCCAAAGGTTCTCCACTGACACCTGTTCATGGGAATTTCAAAAATTTAATGGTATTTATCTAGCCTTTTTTCAAGGATGAAGTTTGAGGCACTGTGGGGTTTAATTCATTCAGGAACCATGAAATGGAGAGGAAGCTTATTTCAATGAAATCTCTGGAGAATTCTAACAGGCAATGATTCCCAACGACAGGATAAAAGGTCACATTAAACCAGGCATTTGAGGTCTACAATGTGTGATCCTTTTGTGCTTTGACTTGCAACTATGGCTGCCAATTCTTTAAAAATAAAATCATGTGATATCCTTCCGGAGATTCCCAGTGCTCTGTGGAAAGCCACCCTGGGCCTTGATCTCAGTTTCCAAGGGCAACTCTCATGCGTGGCCTCCTAAAATCCCAACACAATACATGGCAATACTTCTTTGAGGTCAGTTCCATAACTCAGTTTCTAAGGGGAATCACACCAGTGTTCAAGCCCAGGTGGACCCAGTCATCTCTTCCAACGGCCACAAAAATGACCACTATTAAAACCAAAACACTCCCACATGGCCCTCATCTTCTTCCATATAGACACTAATCATAACCTCAGGCTGTAGGTTTCCATGAGGGCCAAAGCCAAAGACAGTATCCAAAATAAGGTCCCTTTCCCCCATTTGCTTAAAGTCAGTGTGGCAGGGAGACCCTTCCTGTGAACCAGAAGTGATCAAAGAGGCCTGCCCTTAATACTGCTCTGATTCTCCATTTTGTGGCCTAATTACTGTGGGGTTTAGATTCCTTATGTTAATTGGGGTCATGAGAAAACTCAAGCACCTATGGCCTAGCCTCTGTAGTGATTTGAAGAACTCATTTGACCCAAAGGATCCCTATTCTCAAAGATGAAGGTCAGGAACCTTACAGAGGAAGGTGAGAGACTTCATCCACAATGACTGCTCTTATGGGTATTTTGGTTTTGGATGCACACATGGGATTTTTTTAGATCCATTAGGTGCTGAGAATCTAAGCCACAACCTCACACAGGGCCAAGAAGCTGATTCAGACACATCCCTTTCCAAAGCAATTAAGCAAAGAGCCAAAGGTGATGCCCATTCATTTCCATTTGAAAACTCTTCAGTCTTCACAAAGGGGTGGCCTGAGGCAAAGACTTTCCTGACATTAAGGGCAATAGTACAATAGGTAAGCAAAAGGCCCAAAGCAGGGTTTCTCCACTGAGACTTTCCTGATCACACTGATATCTGAGTTTTCTGAGATGCTCACCATTGCCTTCAGCTATCCAGTACATGGCCATGTCACAGAGCTTAAAGGTGGTACATATCTTGGACACAAAACCATGAGCCTATTCTGGAGTTTGGCCAAAATTCAGAAAGAAAATAGGATCTTAGGAAGATATTAGGAGTGGCCGATCCATATGGCAAGCCGTAGACCATTCATAAATAGGACAGGATGAACGCTGGTAAGATTTCTACTAGATAGGACATATGTATTGATGCGCTCTCTTTTCTAATGTCTACAACCACGGACACAGTGGGATACACAGACATAGAAACACTCGCCTTGTCAAAAGACTTACTAGAAACCATTCACACCAAACCAAACAAAACGACTTTCCTACCTATTCTCACAACATGAGACAAAACCACAAACCCACACCCACACCCACACCCACACAGACCCCCAAGTAGGTCTGTGAAAATATGGAGTGTCCTTTGACTGGTGGGCCATAATATATTCCCCCATAATGGGCTGTTCTCTCTCAGATCTGGTCTCCGTGTCCAACTCTGTGAAGCTGTTAGGAGCCAGCGGTGAGCCACTACCTTCTTTCTCAGGAAAGGCCCCTCCTCAGACCTTCCTGGCATTAGGCCATCCTCACATCAGTAGGTACCAAGAAAGACTGTCTCTGTCCTTGGAAAATCCAAACAAGTTTGACCACTGGGACATGAACTGGGACTGGCTCTGGGTGCCTGACTTCCTGTATCCCAAGTTCAGAGAGTTCCATCAACAAGGAAGTGAGGTGAGGTCACTTCCTTCAGGAACTAAATGAGGTCACTGCCTTGGCAACAACTTTGTCCTAAAAGTTGCTTCTAAGGGTCCCATGAGATGGAGGATGCACCTACTCGCTTTGACATTTTCACAAGTTAGAATGGTATATCAACCATAGGCACCCGGGAACAGCTCTCCACACAGGCCTGGTTTGGTCCATCTTCTCTACATTAAGATGAAAGAGGCTGATTCAGACACGTCCCTTCATCCTGACCAGGTTGTTTACCATGGAAGTTGACTTTTCCTCCCTCAGGTCCTTCATAGCTGCCTACATCTTCTCCATGGATCATTTCTGCATGGACCTTCGAGGTTCTCAGCAGGTGGAAGTTTCCCTACACTCCTGTATTGTAAGACCAACTCTGTCCCTGCTTTTCTGTAAAGTTAGATTGAGGGAACAGTGTATGGTTAGTGTAATAACAGGTTCGATTTGGGTTAGGAATCATTCTGCGCGATGAATAATGGTATTGGGAACCTGCGATATTTATTAAATTATATTGGTAAAATATATGTATGAAAACAGAAATCTAGGATTGAAGCCCAGAAGGGCATTGGGCCCTTGATTGGGATACGTAGTGTTGAATTAGGTTCTGCACAGTTGTCTCAGATAAATCCATTTACAATGGCATAGGACCTTGTACATTGGATGATTGAATGAGGAAGAGAACATCCAGTCAAAAAGGGATAGTCGGTACGATTAGGTAGATAGTCGGTAGGTTTAGGAAGAAGAGTGAGTACAGGATTTGGACGGAAATTTCTTT
The DNA here is from genome assembly GCF_048772815.1 of Callospermophilus lateralis. Lineage (NCBI taxonomy): Eukaryota > Metazoa > Chordata > Mammalia > Rodentia > Sciuridae > Callospermophilus > Callospermophilus lateralis. The sequence continues at coordinate 248,907 of NW_027513107.1, read as the reverse complement.
TTTTTTTATTGGTTGTTCAAAACCCTACAAAGCTCTTGACATATCATATTTCATACATTAGCATACATTAGCTTCAAGTGAGTTTTGAACTCCCTTTTTTATCCAAGTACAGATTGCAGAATCACATGGGTTACACATCCAATTTTTACATCATACCATACTAGTAACTGTTGTATTCTGCTACCTTTTTCTATCCTCTACTATCCCCCCTCCCCTCCCCTCCCATCTTCTCTCTCTACCCCTTCTACTGTAATTCATTTCTCACCTTGTTTGTTTTTCCATTCCACTTACAACCTCTTATATGTAATTTAGTATAACAATGAGGATCTCCCTCCGTTTCCATGCAATTCCCCTTTTCTCTCCCTTTCCCTCCCACCTCATGTCTCTGTTTAATGTTAATCATTTCTTCCTGCTCTTCCTCCCTGCTTTATTCTTAGTTGCTCTCATTATATCAAAGAAGACATTTGGTATTTGTTTTTAGGGATTGGCTAGCTTCACTAAGCATAATCTGCTCTAGTGCCATCCATTTCCCTGCAAATTCCAAGACTTTGTCATTTTTTAGTGCTGCGTAATACTCCATGGTGTATAGATGCCACATTTTTTAATCCATTCATCCATTGAAGGGCATCTGGGTTGGTTCCACAATCTAGCTATTGTAAATTGTGCTGCTATGAACATCGATGTGGCAGTATCCCTGTAATACGCTCTTTTAAGGTCTTCAGGGAATAGTACGAGAAGGGCAATAGCTGGGTCAAATGGTGGTTCCATTCCCAGCTTTCCCAGGAATCTCCATACTGCTTTCCAAATTGGGCGCACCAATTTGCAGCCCCACCAGCAATGTACAAGAGAACACTTTTCCCCACATCCTCGCCAGCACTTGTTGTTGTTTGACTTCATAATGGCTGCCAATCTTACTGGAGTGAGATGGTATCTTAGGGTGGTTTTGATTTGCATTTCTCTGACTGCTAGAGATGATGAGCATTTTTTCATGTACTTGTTGATTGATTGTATGTCCTCCTCGGAGAAATTTCTGTTCAGGTCCTTGGCCCATTTGTTGATTGGGTTATTTGTTATCTTATTGTCTAATTTTTTAAGTTCTTTGTATATTCTGGATATTAGGGCTCTATCTGACGTGTGAGGAGTAAATATTTGTTCCCATGATGTAGGCTCCCTATTTACTTCTCTTATTGTTTCTTTTGCTGTGAAAAAACTTTTTAGTTTAAGTAAGTCCCATTTGTTGATTCTTGCTATTAACTCCTGTGCTATGGGTGTCCTATTAAGGAATTTGGAGCCCGACCCCACTATATGTAGATCGTAGCCAACTTTTTCTTCTATCAGACGCAGAGTCTCTGATTTGATATCAAGGTCTTTGATCCATTTTGAGTTAACTTTTGTGCATGGTGAGAGGAGGGGGTTCAGTTTCATTTTGTTGAATATGGATTTTTAGTTTTCCCAACACCATTTGTTGAAGATGCTATCCTTCCTCCATTGCATGCTTTTAGCCCCTTTATCAAATATAAGATAGTTGTAACTTTGTGGATTGGTCTCTGTGTCCTCTATTCTGTACCATTGGTCCACCCGACTGTTTTGGTACCAGTACCATGCTGTCTTTGTTACTATTGCTCTGTAATATAGTTTGAAATCCGGTATCGCTATACCGCCTGATTCGCACTTTCTGCTTACAATTGCTTTTGCTATTCTGGGTCTTTTATTTTTCCATATGAATTCCATGATTGCTTTATCTATTTCTACAAGCAATGCCTTTGGGATTTTGATTGGCATTGCATTAAACCTATATAGAACTTTTGATAATATCGCCATTTTGATGATGTTAGTTCTGCCTATCCATGAACAGGGTATATTTTTCCATCTTCTAAGATCTTCTTCTACTTCTCTCTTTAGGGTTCTGTAGTTTTCATTGTATAAATCTTTCACTTCTTTTGTTAGGTTGATTCCCAAGTATTTTATTTTTTTTGAGGATATTGTGAATGGAGTGGTTTTCCTCATTTCCATTTCAGAAGTTTTGTTGCTGATATACAAGAATGCCTTTGATTTATGCGTGTTGGTTTTATATCCTGCTACTTTCCTGAATTCATTTATTAGTTCTAGTAGTTTTTTTTGTAGACCCTTTTTGGTCTTCTATGTATAAAATCATGTCATCCGCAAATAATGATAATTTAAGTTCTTCTTTTCCAATTTTTATGCCTTTAATTTCTTTCGTCTGTCTAATTGCTCTGGCCAGTGTTTCGAGAACGATATTGAATAGAAGTGGTGATAGAGGGCATCCCTGTCTTGTTCCAGATTTTAGAGGGAATGCCTTCAATTTTTCACCATTCAGAATGATGCTAGCCTGAGGCTTAGCATAGATAGCTTCTAAATGTCAAGGTAATTTCCTGTTTTCCCTAGTTTTTCTAATGTTTCGAACATCAAGGGATGCTGTACTTGTCGAATGCTTTTTCTGCATCTATCGAGATGATCATATGGTTCTTATCTTTAAGTCTATTGATGTGGTGAATAACATTGATTGATTTCCGTATATTGAACCATCCTTGCATCCCAGGGATGAATCCTACTTGATCATGGAGCACAATTTTTTTGATGTGCCTTTGTATCCGATTCGCCAGAATTTTATTGAGGATTTTTGCATCTAGGTTCATCAGGGTTATTGTTTTGAAGTTTTCTTTCTTTGATGTGTCTTTGTCTGGTTTCGGAATCAACGTGATGTTGGCCTCTTAGAATGAATTTGGAAGAGCTCCCTCTTTTTCTATTTTCTGAAATAACTTGAAAAGTATTGGTATTAATTCTTCTTTAAAAGTTTTGTAAAACTCCGCTGTATACCCATCCGGTCCCGGGCTTTTCTTGGTGGGTAGTCTCTTGATTGCTTCTTCAATTTCATCCATTGGTATTGGTCTGTTCAAATTGTGTGTATCCTCCTGACTCAGTCTGGGCAAATCATATGTCTTAAGAAATTTATCAATGTCTTCACTATCTTCTATTTTATTGGAATATAGGTTTTCAAAATAATTTCTAATTGTCTTCTGAATTTCTGTAGCAGCTGTTGTGATACTGCCTTTTTCATCCTGTATGTTAGTAATTTGAGTTCTCTCTCCTCTTTGTTAGCATGGCTAAGGGTCGGTCAATCTTGTTTATTTTTTCGAAGAACCAACTTTTAGTTTTGTTGATTTTTTCAATAGTTTCTTTTGTTTCAATTTTGTTGATTTCCGCTCTGATTTTAATTATTTCTTGCCTTCTGCTGCATTTGCTGTTGTTTTGTTCATCCTTTTCTAGGGCTTTGAGATGAAGTGTGAGCTCATTTATTTGTTGGTTTTTCCTTTTTTTGAGGAATGACCTCCAGGCGATGATGGTTAGGGTAATAACAGGTTCGATTTCGGTTAGGAATCATTCTGCGCGATGAATAATGGTATTGGGAACCTGCGATATTTATTAAATTATATTGGTAAAATATATGTATGAAAACAGAAATCTAGGATTTGAAGCCCAGAAGGGCATTAGGCCCTTGATTGGGATACGTAGTGTTGAATTAGGTTCTGCACAGATGTCTCAGATAAACCCATTTAAAATGGCATAGGACCTTGTACATTGGATGATTGAATGAGGAAGAGAACATCCAGTCAAAAAGGGATAGTCAGTACGATTAGGTAGATAGTCGGTAGGTTTAGGAAGAAGAGTGAGTACAGAATTTGGACGGAAATTTCTTTAGCAATAGGGTTTCAGTTAGAGAGTGAATGTAAATGTCAGCACATATGAAAATTCAGTCACAATGATGAACTTTGAAAAATATGTAGAAAATCAGATAATAATAGAGACTTTACAAAATCATGCAAAGTATAAAGTGAGTGATAGGATTAGACATTTTGTACACTGTTGAGTTTGAATATATAATCTTAAGAAGAAACAAATATGCAGTGACCATTAGGATTGACATTTGAGAGCATTAGGAAACCTGGACATGGATGCTTTTAGTAATCCATGTTCACTTTCATTTTAGGCTTTGGTACAATCATAAGTGTGACCTTTGCATTTTTTGTCCAGAATATTACTGTCATAGAATGCATATGTGGATCAGATGACATGAGCATTTCTTCAAGCATTTCTGGAAGTAATGTTTTCAAGACCTATAAATTACTATTGGGGGTTCAAAGAGGTGTACCCTGTGTCCATGAATATAGACATAATGCATGAATAGACCACATTTTGAATAAATAATTTAAATGTTCCCACTTTAAATAATGTATTGAATTAATATATGAAATATAAGAAATCTTGTATTGATATAATATCATTCATTCCAACCAGTAATACATCTATATGTAATATTAGGGTTATGATTATCATGAAAGGTGTGTGAGTATTGCTTCAAAAGTGATCATAGAAATCTAAATTAATGTGTTTGGAAAGAAGTCTCATAAAAAGAGCAGTCAAGAAACATGGAGGAATACATGTGATCTGAAGAAGAAAATGATTGAAAGTGAAACAAATGCCTATAAACTTGCGAACTTGTGGATGAAATATATATCCCATGATGTGAATAAATTGAAGAAATAGTAATGTACCAGTGTTGAATAAAATGAACATCCAAATACACATCATGTCCCATAGGAATCTACTTGCGTTGATGTTAAACTAGGTCAGTTACTGTAGAAATATTAGGATTTGTATGCACCATTCACTAAAGTTAGTTTTCAGTACTAAGAAACAAATATGTATATCAGGAGAATGAATATTTTGAGAAAACTCTTGAGAAAATTTGATTATAAATCCACATACTTGAATATGAATGAGTTAAGGGAGTGTATAATAAGACACATATTTCATATTTTGAAAAATCTGGAGAATATATATATATATATATATATATATATATATATATATATATATATACATACACACACACAAACACACACAGACATTAAAAATAGCATAATATATGCTATATGAAATTCACCATGAAATTTATATCATCCAGAGATCCAAAACTATTTATTTTATTTAACATGGATTTATGTATAATGTTGTTCAACTAGGAAGCTCACGCATAGGTTGAATTTTCAGTTCTAAAGCGTTTAGGAGGAGTGATCTCTTAAAATTTGTATCTGCCAAGTCAGCCACTTCACAAAAATGTACGTGTGGTATCAGGTAAGATTCTATAATTGCATGTAAAAATACATGTGCTGAATAGACTACAGAGACAGGGAAACAGGAATTCACATATTTGTTAACTTTAAAACACATGGAGAAATATTTTAACAAATAATTGACTAGATTTATAACTCCTACCCTAAATAATGCAAAAGGCAATTCCACTATACACCATGCCTTCTCTGAACTGCTTGTATTTCTATTTTTTTTTTTGTTTATTTTTCTCCATCTTATTAGGATTAGTTGTCAGAGTCTAGTAGGGTAAGTGTTAGTGTGAGGTATTCAGTATTTTGAAAGGAAAATTGGAAAATGAATCCAAAGTGTATGTAAATATGTGGTACACAAAAATCTTCCCACTCTCATCCAGAACAATGCCTTGACATTACAATCATGCAGAGTAAGACACAATTAGAAGAGAAGAGTTAGAAAATCTGTGAATAAATATCTGGAATGGAATATGCTCAGGAGTTCACAACCTTGGAGGAGGTAGAGGAGATTCCAAAAGTAAGGGACAGTGTAATCATTCCAAAAACATGGAGCTCTGCTGGCGTAAAGACTTCTTGAGAAACTGCCTCTGAGGGTGGGCACTTGAAATATATGTTGTTGTCGGGAGCTTCAGCTTCGTTTGTAGTGAGACCATCAAATCAGCGTCTTCATCTATGTGACCTGGAGGACATGGTTTCTTATTTTCCCTGAACATGAGTCAGCAGTGCTGAATACTCTCTTTGTAGGTAAACTGTGGACACGAGGGGCTAAGTGTATCCACATGGGCCTGTGAAGCTATTTGGTCATTCTCCACTTTTCGTGGTGTTTCTTGCTGCTGCACTGGGATTTTGGTATTTGCTTCACGAAATACAAAGAATTCAACTGTTACTCTGTGCTTGAGGGGGTTCTATCACGTGTGGTGGGTCAGGGTCTGCAGGAGAATGCACCTAACAGGCTTATATCCCACATAGTTGCCCCCTTGACCATAGCAACCTGATTCTAAATATTTCCCTAAAACCTCTGCATATAACAAGATGCCTTTACATTGAAGGGACTGCTGGCTGCACCACATCAGTCACAAGCCATTTGGCTTCCAAAGGCAGATCCACATGACCACACCGCAGATGTTTTATCACACACCTGCCCACCAATGCTCTAGGCCCACTCCTCAGCAGGCTCCAACTTCCTGGCATCACTGTTCTGCACAATTTTTATGAAAACCAGTCAATCAAGGCACTGACTGTTATTCTTATGATCGGCCACAGGATATCCAAAGAATCTCCAGTGCCAACTTGTCATGGGAATTTTAAAAATTTCATGATATATTGACCTAGCCATTTTTCAAGGATGAAGTTGGAGGCATTCTGGAACTATTAAATGGTGAGGAAGCTCATTTCAATGAAATATCTGGAGATCTCTCACAGGAAAGACTTCCCAAAGAGTGGCCAAAAGGTCACATGAATCCAGGAACATTGAGGTCTACAATGTGAGGTCCATGTGTGTTTTGACTCTCAACAATGGTTGCCAAGTTTTTCAAACAAAATCATGTGATATCCTGGCTGAGATTTCCAGTGCTCTGTGAATAACTACCCTGGGCCTAGATCTCAGTTTCCATGGGTGACTCTCATGCGTGGCCTCCTAAAATTCCAACACTATTCATGGCAATACTTCTCTGAGTTCAGTACGAGAACTCAGTCTTTATGCAGAATCCCACCAAAGTTCAAGCCAAGGTGGACCATGTAATCTCTACTAACCGCACAAAAATGACTACAATTAAAACCAAAACACTCACACATGGCCCTCATTTTCTTCCATACAGACACTCATGATAACCTCTGGCTGGAGGTTTCCGTGAGGGGTGCAGCCCAAGACAGTGTCCAAAATAAGCTTCCTTGCCCCTCATTTGCCTAAAGTCAGGGTGGCCTGGACACCCTTCCTGTGAACTAAGAGTGATCAAATAGGCCTGCCATTTATTTTGCTCTGCTTCTTAAATTTGAGGCCTACTGATGGTGGGATTTAGATTCTTCATGTGAATTGGAGTCATGAGAAAACCCAATCACCTATGGGCTAGAATCTGCAGGGCTTTGAAGAACTTATTTGACCTAAAGGAGGCCTATTCTCACTTAATGGAGGTCAGGAACCTTACCAAGGAAGGAGAGAGACTTCATCCACAATGATTGCTCTTTTGGACATTTTGCTTTTGGATGCATACATGGGATCTCTCTTTAGATCCATCAGGTGCAGAGAATCTAAGCCACAGAATTACACAAGGCCAAGAGGCTGATTAAGACATATCCCTTTCCAAAGCAATTAAGCAAAGAGCCACAGTTGATGCCCCTTCATTTGCAGTTGAAAACTTTTCTTCAGGCTTCAAAAAGGGTGGCCTGAGGCAACGACTTTCCTGACATTCAGGGCAACAGAACATTAGGTAAGGAAAAGGCCCAAAGCATGGTTTCTCCACTGAGTCTTTACTGGTCACACTGATATCTGAGTTTTCTGAGATGCTCGCCATGCCCTTCATTTAACCAATACATGGCCGTGTCACAGAGCTTGGAGGTGGTACATATCTTGGACACAAAACCATGAGCCTATTCTGGAGAGTGGCCAGAATTCAGGAAGCAAACAGTAACTTAGGAAGATAGCAGGTGTTGCCGATCCATAAGGCAAGCCGCAGTCCACTCATAAATTGGGAAGGATGAATGCTGGGAAGCTTTCTACTAGACAAGACTCATCCATTGATGCATTCTCTTTGCTAATGTCTACAACCACTGACACAGTGAGATACACAGACATAGAAACACTCGCCTTTTCATACGACTTTCTGGAAACACTTTACTCCAAAACAAACAAATCGCCTTTCAGACATATTCTCAGAGCATGAGAAAAAAACCACAAACCCACACCCCCAGCCAGATAAGCACCTCCTTCCTCCAAGTAGGTTTGTGACTATCCGGAGTGTCCTCTGACTGATAGGCCATACTATGTTCCCCCGAAATGGCCTCTCCTATCTCACATCTGGTGTCCATGGCCAATTCTGTGAAGTTGTCAGGAGCCAGCAGTTAGCCACTGCCTTCTTTCTCAGGAAAGGCCCCTCTTAAGAGCTTTCCTGTCATTTGTCCATTCTCACATCAGTAGATACCAAGAAAGACTGACTCTGTCCTTGTTATACCAAACAAGTGAGACCACTAGGTCTGGGACTGAGACAGGCTCTAGGTGCCTGGCTTCCTGGATCCCAAGTTCAGAAAGTGCCATCAACAAAAAAGTGAGGTGAGGTAACTTCTTTCAGGAACTGAATGAGGTTACTGCCTTGGCAACCAATTTGTCCTAACACATGCATCCAAGTGTCCCATGACATGTAGGCTGACCGTATTTCTGTGACACTTTCACAAGTTAGAATGGTATATCAACCATAGGCACCTGGGAACAGCTCTCCACACAGGCCTCATTTGGTCCATCTTCTCTAGATTAAAAAGAGAGAGGCTGATTCAGACAAAAGCCTTCATCCTGACCAGGTTGTTTGGCATGGAAGATGACTTTTGATCTCTCAGGACCTTCATACCTGCCTACATCTTCTCCAGGGATCAATTCTGCATGGACCTTTGAGGTTCTCAGCAGGTGGACTATCCCCTACTTTCCTGTATTGTAAGACCAACTCTGTCCCTGCTCTTTTGTAAATGTAGATTGAGGGAGCAGTTTATGGTTAGGGTTAATTACATGTTTGTTTTGGGTTAGGAATCATTTTGCTGGATGAATAATGGTATTGGGAATCTGTGATATATATAAGAACATAGAGTTGAAAAATATGTATGAAAACAGAAATGTAGTAAGATTTAAAGTCCATATTGGCATTGGGCCTTTGATGTGGATACTTAGCTTTGAATTACGTTCTGCAGTGATGTCTCAGATAAATTGATTATCAATGACATAGGACCTTGTACCTTGGATGATAGATTGTAGAAAAGAACATCCACTCAAACAGGGATAGTCCATAGGATTAGGAAGATAGTGGGTAGGTTTTGCAAGAAGTGTGAGTACAGGATATGGACCAAAGGTTCTTTATCAATAGGGTTTCGGTAATAGAATGAATGTCAACGTCAGCACATGTGAAGAGTCAGTCACATAGGTAAACTGGGGAAAATATGTAGGAAAGGAAACATCAATAGAGACAGTAGGAAATCAGGCAAAGTATAAAGTGAGTGATAGGATTAGACATTTTAACAGGGTTGATGTTGACTATATAATCTTCGAAGAAACAAATATGTAGTCACCAATAGGATGGACATTTGAGAGAATTAGGCAACCTAGACATCAATGTTTTTAGTAATCCATACTCCCATTCAATTTAGGCTTTTGTACAAACATATGTGTGATCTTTGCATTTTGTATCCAAAATAGTACTGTGATAAAATGTATACGTAGATCAGGTGACATAAGTATTTTTTCCACCATTTCAGGGAGCAATATTTTGAAGATGTATAAATTAGTATTGCGGGTACAAAGAGGTGTACCCTGTGTCTATGAATATAGAGATAATGCATGAATAGATGATACTGTGAATAAATAATATAACTGATTCCACTTTAAATAATGGATTAAATTGATATCTTAAAACATATAAGAAATCTTATATTGATACACAGTCATTCATTCCTACCAGTTATACATCTAATGGTAATATGAGGGTTATGGTTTGTCATTAAGGGTGTGTGAGTTTTGCTTCAAAAGTAATTATGGAAATCGAAAATAATGTGTTTGTAAAGAAGTCTCATGAAGAGACTAGTCAAGAAACATGGAGGAATACATGTGTTCTGAAGCAGGAAGTGATTGAAAGTGAAACAAATTTATATAAATTAGCGAACTTGTGGATGAAATATATATCCCATGATGTGCATAAACTGAAGAAATAGTAATGTACCAGTGTTGAATACAAATGAACGTCAAAATACATATCATGTCCCATAGGAATCTACTTGCATTGATGTTAAACTTGGTCAGTAACTGTAGAAATATTTGGATTTGTATGCATCATTCACTGAAGTTAGTTTTCAGTACTAGGAAACAAATATGTATTTCAGGTGGATGAATATTTCTGAGAATAATCTTGTGAAAAGTTGATAATAAATCCACATACATGAACATGAATAAATTTTGGGAGTGTATAATAAGACACATATATTTCATATTTTCAAAAATCTGGAGAGTGTGTATATATATATATATATAGATATAGATATAGATATAGATATATATAGATATATAGATATATAGATATATATATATATATAGATACATATATATACATATGCCTATATATACACACACACACACTCACACAGACATTAAAAAGTAGCAATATATATGCCAATCGAAATTTATTATGAAATATATATAATCCACACATCCCAAAATATACTTTTTACTGAACATGGATTTATATATAATTTTGTTCAGCTAGAAAGGTCACCAATAGTTTGAATTTTCAGTTCCAACAGCATTAAGAGGAGTGATCTCTTCTCAAAATTTGCATCTGCCAAGTCAGCAACCTCTCAAGTATATACATGTGATACCAGGTAGGATTCTATATGTGCATATAAAAACACATGTGCTGAATAGGCCACAGAGAAAGGGAGAGAGGAATTCACATATTTGTTAACTTTAAAAACACATGGAGAACTGTTTTAATTAAAAATTGACTAGATTTATAATTCCTACCCTATATAATGCAAAAGGCAAGTCCAATTATACAACATGACTCCTCTGAACTGCTTGTATTTCTATTCTGTTTTGGTTATTATTCTCCATCATGTTAGGATTAGTAGTCAGAGTCTAGTGGGGTATGTGTTAGTGTCCAAAATAAGCTCTCTTACCCCTCATTTGCCTAAAGTCATGGGGGCCTGGACACCCTGCATTTGAACCAGGAGTGATAAAATAGGACTGCAGTTAATACTGCTCTGCTTCTCCATTTTGAAGCCTACTGTCTGTCAGGTATAGATTCTTTATGTGATTTGGAATAATGAGAAAACCCAAGCACTTCTTTAGGGCTTTGAAGATTTCATTTGAACCAAATGATCCCTATTCTCACTTGATGTAGGTCAGGAACATAACAAAGGAAGGCAAGACACTTCATCCACCATAACTGATCTTTTTGCCATTTTGGTTTGGATGCACACATGGGATCTTTCTTTAGATCCATCAGGTGCTGAGAATCTAAGCCACAACCTCACACAGGTCCAAGAGGCTGATTAAGAAACATCCATTTCCAAAGAAATTAAGCAAAGAGCCACAGGTGATGACCATTCATTTTCATTTGAAAACTGTTTTCTTCAGGATTCACAAAGGGGTGGCCTGAGGCAAAGACCTTCCTGACATTCAGGGCAACGGAAACATAGGTAAGAGAATGGCCCAAAGCAGGGTTTCTCCACTGAGAATTTCCTGGTCACACTGATATCTGAGTTTTCTGAGATGCTCGCCATTCCTTACCGCTATCCAGTACATGGCCATGTAACAGAGCTTGGAGGTGGTACATATCTTGGACACAAAACCATGAGCCTATTCTGCAGAGTTGCCAGAATTCAGGAAGAAAACAGGAACTTAGGAAGATAGTAGGAGTTGTCCCTCCATAAGGCAAGCTGCAGTTCATTCATAAATTGGGCAGGATGAATGCTGGGAAGCTTTCTACAAGACAGGACATATCCATTGATGCATTCTCTTTTCTAATGTCTACAACCACGGACACAGTGGGATACACAGGCATAGAATCACTCACCTTGTCAAAAGACTTACTAGAAACAGTCCATTCCAAACCAAACAAACTGTCTTTCCTACCTATTCTCAGAACATGAGACAAAACCACAAACTGACACTCACACTCACAAAGGCATCTCCTTCCTGCAAGTAGGTCTCTGACTATCTGGAGTGTCCTCTGTCTGTTGGGCCGTATTATGTTCCAATGAAATGTCCTGTCCTGTCTCAAATCTGTCTCCTTTGCAAACTCTGTGAAGTTCTCAGGAGCCAGCGGTGAGCCACTACCTGTTTTCTCAGGAAAGGCCCCTCTTCAGATCTGTCCTGGCATTTGGCAATCCTCACATCAGTAGATACCAAGAAATACTGACTCTGTCCTTGGTACATCCAAACAAGTGAGCCCACTGGGATTGGGACTGGGACTGGCTCTGGCAGCCTGGCATCTTGGATCCCAAGTTCAGAGAGTTACATCACCAAGGAAGTGAGGTAGGTCACTTTCTTCAGGAAATGTATGAGGTCACTACCTTGGCAATCACTTTGTTTTAACATTTGCTTCCAAGGGTCCCATGAGATAGAGGCTGCCCCTACTTTCGGTGACAATTTCACAAGATAGAATGGTATAACAAACATAGGCGCCTGGGAACATCTCCCCACACAGGACTGGTTTAGTCCATCTTCTCTACATTTAGATAGAGAGACTGATTCAGACACATCCCTTCATCCTGACAAGGGGGTTTGCCATGCAAGATGACTTTTGCTCTCTCAACTCCTTCATAGCTGCCTACGTCTTCTCCAGGGATCATTTCTGCATGGACCTTTGAGGATCTCAGCAGGTTTAAGAACCCCTACATTCCTGTATTGTTAAAGCAACTCTGTCCCTGCTCTTCTGTAAAGTTTGATTCAGGGAAGAGTGTATGGTTATGGTTAATAAAAGTTCAATTTGGGTTAAGAAACATTCTACGGCATGAATAATGGTATTGGGAACCTGTAATATTTACAAGAATGTAAAAGTGAAATATAAGAATGAAAACAGAAATCTAGGTAAGATTTGAAGCCCAGAAGGGCATTGGGCCCTTGATTGGGATACTTAGCTTTGAATTATGTTCTGCAGAAATGTCTCAGATAAATCGATGTTCAATGGCATAGGACTTTGTACCTTGAATGATGGAATGTCAAAGAGAACTTCTAGTCAAAAAGGGATAGTCGGTATTATTAGAATGATAGTCTGTAGGTTTAGAACTAAGAGTGAGTATAGGATTTGGACCAAAAGTTCTTTTGCAATAGGGTTTCTGGTAGAGATTGAATGTAAATGTGAGCACATGTGAAGAGTCAGTCACAATGATAATCTGGGGAAAATATGTAGGAAAGCAGATATCAATAGAGACATTAGGAAATCAGGCAAATGAAAAAGTGAGTGATAAGATTAGACATTTTCAACGGGCTTGAGGTTGAATATATAATCTTAATAAGAAACAAATATGTAGTCAAGAATAGGATTCACATTTGAGAGCATTAGGCAAACTGGACATGGAAGTTTTTAGTAATCCATGTTCACTTTCCATTTAGGTTTGGTAAAATCATAAGTGTCACCTTTGCGTTTTGTGTCCAGAATATTACTGTGATAAAATGTATATGTAAATCAGGTGACATGTGCATTTCTTCCACCATTTCTGGGAGCAATATTTTGAAGACGTATAAATTAGTATTGGGGGTACAAAGAGGTGTATCCTGTCTCTATGAATATAGAGATAATGCATGAAAAAACCATACGGTGAATAAATAATATAACTGGTTCCACTTTAAATAATGGATTTAATTGATATCTGAAACTAAGTAAGAAATCTTATATTGATATACAATCATTCATTCCAGCTAGTTGTACATCTAATGGTAATATTAGAGTTTGGTTTATCATGACGGGTGTGTGAGTTTTGCTTCAAATGTGAAAATGGAAATCGAAAATAATGAGTTTGGAAAGAAGTCTCATGAAAAGAGCAGTCAAGAAACATAGAGAAATACATGTGTTCTGAAGCAGGAAGTGACTGAAAGTGAAACAAATGCCTATAAATTAGCGAACTTGTGGATGAAATATATATCCTATGATGTGCATAAACTGAAGAATAGTAATGTTCCAGTGTTGAATAAAAATGAATGTCAAAATACACATCATGTCCCATAGGAATCTACTAGCCTTGATATTAAACTGGGTCAGTTACTATAGAAATATTAGATTTTTTTTTTGGTTGTATAATAGATTTTATTTTACCACTAGCATACCACAGAATGTTGAGGAAAGAGCAATGGATTTTTCGTTATCGCACTAATAATCTAACATTTAATGACTCTTTTGGATAGTCTAGAAATTACATAAGGCTATGTAACATAATTTTTTTAATTTAACATTCATAAAAGCTTGGAGTTTTGCTAATATTTCTACTTTTTTATTTTTTATTTTTTCAGTTGTGATTGACCTTCATTTTGTTTATTTGTATGTGGTGCTTAGAATAGAACCCAGTGTCCCACACATGCTAGAAAAGCATGTTACCACTGAACCACAAACCCAGCCCCTCCACTTTTATCTTTACATCGAACATGCCTCTCCCTCATCTTTACTCACTTTCTTCCTCATTTTCCCCCTTCTCTCTCTAGCTTTTTCTTTTTCCTTTCATATCTGTTTTTCTCTCATGTCATTACAAACAGTAGTATGCTATGAAATTTAAATTTAAGACTGTTTTTTATAGTCATTGTTCTTTTCTTGAGAAAATTTAATAATTATAATCACCTGATAGATATATTAAAATAAATTTGTATACATATGTATCTATATTCATGCATATGCATTACATATCATATATATATATATACATACATATACATTTAAAAGTACTTTGATTAGCCTGTTAAAAATAATATAGACCAAAACTTTCTTAATTCTCAAGCCTTCCAGAATTAACATCTTACAGTGAAAATCAAATAAACATATTTAAATAAACAGGTATCATTCTTTTTATCAATACTGATAATTTAAAGTTTCATATCACATTAAGCTATAATACGGCATATTAAATCTTATGAATTAGAAAAAGTTTTTTGAATAACCTATTATTTAAGGACCATATGCACTGACATTTTAAAGGCTTTCTTGTGATTTCAATTTCTATCAATTGTGTATTAATTGCCAAATGCTTATTTTAGTACTTTTCATATTCATAATTGATATAAAGTCAATTGTTTAATTCTTCTTGTAAGTAATTACTTATTACAGTAGGGACATTATTAATAATTCTAAATCTGTATAAGAAAATAATACAAAGATATTTTCATGCAAAATTAAGAATCATTGTGTGCTCTAAATGTCTGATTGTTGATACATATAACAAAGAGCTTTTGATGAGTCTCTTCCCCAGTAAAACATAAAATGCAAAGATATTGTTGGGTATATATGTGCAAATAAAGATAAAGAAAATACATATTATCAGCTAGAAACTATTAAATAAAAGGTGAAAACAACAATCCAACACATTGTACGAATTTGTCAGATGAGGTAGTATTCTGGAAGAATAGCCTAAGACTAGACCTGGTCCATGACAAAATATTCACGAAAAAAATGAAATATGAAAAATATAGAAAATGCTATGAATTTTTCATGAAGGTAGGTGAATTATCCTTTAATCTCAATTTATGTGCATTTTCAAAAGCCAATTTCCTGGTAAAATAAATTTGTGATAGTTACAACTAAACGAAACAAAGTTTCTGCTTAGCAAAATGAATGCATCTCAACCCATTTTTAGCTGATTTCTTCCCACTCAATTTTAAACCGTTATTTATTTATTTATTTCTATTGGTTGTTCCAAACATTACAAAGCTCATGATATATCATCTTTGATACATTTGACTCAAATGGGTTATGAACTCCCATTTTTTCCACAAATATGAATTTCAGAATCACATTGGTAACACATTCACATTTTTGAATAATAGCATATTAGTGACTGTTGTATTCTGCGACCTTTCCTATCCCCCACTATCCCCCCTCCCCTCCCCTCCCATCTTCCCTCTCTACCTCATCTGCTGTTGTTCAATTCTCTCCATTGTTTCCCCCCCATTTCCCCTCAAATCCTCTTATATGTAATTTTGTGTAACATTGAGGGTCTCCTACTATTTCCATATGCTTTCCCTTCTCTCTGCCTTTCTCTCCCCCAACTCGTCTTTGTTTAATGATAAACTTTCCTCATGCTCTTCCTCGATGTTCTGTTTTTAGTTGCTCTTTTAATATCAAAGAAGACATTTGGCATTTGTTTTTTTAAGGATTGGCTAGCTTCGCCTAGCATAATCTGCTCTAATGCCATCCATTTCCATGCAAATTCTATGATTTTGTCATTTTTTAATGAAGAGTAATATTCCATTTTCTATAAAAGCCACATTTTTTTATCCATTCATTTATTGAAGGGCATCTAGGTTGGTTCCACAGTCTAGCTATTGTGAATTGTGCAGCTATGATCATTGATGTGGCAGTATCTCTACAGTACGCTCTTTTAAGATCCTCAGGAAATAGTCCGAGAAGGGTGATAGCTGGGTCAAATGGTGGATCCATTCCCAGCTTTCCCAGGTATCACCATAGTACTTTCCAAATTGGCCTCACCAATTTGCAGTCCCACCAGCAGTGTACAAGTGTACCCTTTTCCCCACATTCTCACCAACACTTATTTTGTTTCACTTCATAATGGCTGCCGATCTTACTGGAGTGAGATGGTATCATAGGGTGGTTTTGATTTGCATTTCTCTGACTGCTAGAGATAGTGAGCATTTTTTCATGTACTTGTTCATTGATTGAATGTCCTCCTCTGTGAAGTGTCTGTTCAGGTCCTTGGCCCATTTGTTGATTGGGTTATTTGTTATCTTATTGTTTAATTTTTTTGAGTTCTTTGTATATTCTGGATATTAGGGCTCTATCTGAAGTGTGAGGGGTAAAAATTTGTTCCCAGGATGTAGGCTCTCTATTTACCTCTCTTATTGTTTCTCTTGCTGAGAAAAAAAAATTAGTTTAAGTGAGTCCCATTTGTTTATTCTTGTTATTAACTCTTTGGCTATGGGCATTCTATTAAAGAATGTGGAGCCCGACCCCACAGTATGTAGATCGTAGCCAACTTTTTCTTCTATTAGACGCAGTGTCTCTGATTTGATATCTAGCTCCTGGATCCATTTTGAGTTAACTTTTGTGCATGGTGAGAGAAAGGGATTCAGTTTCATTTTGTTGCATATGGATTTCCAATTTTCCCAGCACCATTTGTTGAAGATGCTATCTTTCCTCCATTGCATGTTTTTAGCACCTTTATCAAATATAAGAAAGTTGTAATTTTGTGGATTGGTTTCTGTGTCCTCTATTCTATACCATTGGTCCAGCTGCCTGTTTTGGTACCAGTACCACGATGTTTTTATTACTATTGCTTTGTAGTACAGTTTGAACTCTTGTATCGCTATACCTCCAGATTCACACTTCCTGCTTAGAATTGCTTTTGGTATTCAGGGTCTTTTGTTTTTCCATATGAATTTCATGATTTCTTTATCATTTCTACAATAAATGCCGTTGGGATTTTTATTGGCACCTATTTAAACCTGTAGAGAACTTTGGGTAATATCAACATTTTGATGATGTTAGTTCTGCCTATCCATGAACAAAGTACATTTTTCCATCTTCTAAGATCTTTTTCTATCTCTCTCTTTAGGGTTCTGTAGTTTTCATTATATAAATCTTTCACCTCTTTCGTTAGGATGATTCCCAAGTATCTTATATTCTTTGTGGATATAGTGAATGGAGTGGTTTTCCTCATTTCCATTTCAGAAGTTTTTCTGCTGATATACAGGAATGCCTTTGATTAATGCGTGTTGACTTTATATCTTGCCACTTTGCTGAATTCATTTATTAACTCTAGCAGTTGTTTGTAGACCCTTTTGAGTCTGTTAAATATATTATCATGTCATCTGCAAATAGCGATAATTTAAGTTCTTCTTTTCCTATTTTCATGTCTTTAATTTCTTTTGTCTGTCTAATTGCTCTGGCTAGTATTTCAAGAACTAAATCGAATAGAAGTGGTGATAGAGGTCATCCCTGTCTTGTTCCAGATTTTAGAGGGAATGCCTTCAGTTTTTCTCCATTTACGATGATGCTAGCCTGAGGTTTAGCATATATAGCTTTTACAATGTTGAGGTAAGTTCCTGTTATCCCTAGTTTTTCTAGTGTTTTGAACATAAAGGGAGGCTGAACTTTGTCAAATGTTTTTTCTGCATCTATCAAGATGATCATATGGTTCTTGTCTTTAAGTCTATTGATGTGGTGAATAGCATTTATGGATTTCTGTATATTGAACTAGCCTTGCATCCCTGGGATGAATCCTACTTGATCATGGTGCACAATTTTTTGATATGCTTTTGTATTACATTCACCAGGATTTTATTGAGAATTTTTGCATCCTAGTTTATTAGAGATATTAGTCTGTAGTTTTCTTTCTTTGAAGTGTTTTTGTCTGGTTTCGGGATCAGGGTGATTTTGGCCTCATAGAATGAATTTGAAAGAGCACCTTCATTTTCTATTTCTTGAAATAGCTTGAAAAGTATTGGTATTAATTCTTCTTTTAAGGTTTTGTAGAGCTCCGCTCTATACCCATCCGCTCCAGGGCTTTTTTTGGTTCGTAGGCTTTTGATGGCTTCTTGTATTTCTTCCTTTGTTATTGGTCTGTTTAAATTGTGTGTGTCTTCCTGACTCAATCTTGGCACATCGTATGACTTAAGAAATTTATTGATATCTTCACTATCTTCTATTTCATTTGAATATAGGGTTTCAAAATACTTTCTAATTATCTTCTGTATTTCTGTAGTGTCTGTTGTGATAATGCCTTTTTCATGCCGTATGTTAGTAATTTGAGTTCTCATTCTTCTTCTCTTTGTTAGCATGGCTAAGGGCCTGTCGATCTTATTTATGTTTTCAAAGAACCAACTTTTAGTTTTATCAATTTTTTCAATGTTTTTTTTTTTGTTTCAATTTCGTTGATTTCTGCTCTAATTTTAATTATTTCTTGTCTTCTACTACATTTGGTGTTGTTTTTCTTTTCTTTTTCTAGGTTTTTGAGGTGTAGTGTGAGTTCATTTATTTTATTTTATTTTATTTTTTTGAGGAAAGAACTCCAAGAAATGAATTTCCCTCTTAAAACTGCTTTCATTGTGTCCCATAGATTCCAGTATGTTGTGTCTGTATTGTCATTTGTCTATAAGAATTTTTTATATCCTCCTCTATGTCTTCTGTAACCCATTGATCATTCAGTAGAATATTGTTCATTTTTCCATATGATGTAGGATTTTTCCTTCCTTCTTTTATCATTTATTTCCAGTTTCATTCCAATATGATCAGATATGGTGCATGGTATTATCTCCACGCCTTTATATTTACTAAGGGTTGCCCTATGGCATAATATATGAACTATCTTTGAGTAGGATCCTTGTGCTGCTGAGAAGAACGTGTATCCACTTGAGGATGGTTGATATATTCTATATATGTTGGTTAAGCCTAGGTTATTTATTGTGCTGTTGAATTCCATAGTTTCTTTATTCAGTTTTTGTCTAGAGGATCTTTCTAATGGCGAGATCAGTGTGTTGAAGTCACCCGTAGTTATTGTGTTGTACTCTATTTGACTCTTGAACTTGAGGAGAGTTTGTTTCATGAGCGTTGCAGCTCAATTGTTTGGTGCATACAAATTGATAATTGTTATGTCTTGTTGGTGGATGGTTCCTTTTAACAGTACATAGTGTCCTTCGTTATCCCTTTTTATTAACGTAGGTTTGAAATTGATTTTATTTGATATGAGTATGGCTACTCCTGCTTGCTTCTGAGGGCCATGTGAGTGGTATGATTTATCCCAACCTTTTACTTTCAGCCTGTGTATGTCTTTACCTATCATATGAGTCTCCTGACGGCAGCAGACTGTAGGATTTGTTTTTTTGATTCAGGTTACTAACCTATGTCTCTTGATTGGTGAGTTTATGCCATTAACATTTAAGGTTACAATTGAAATATTATTTTTACTTTCATTCATGTTTATTTATTTATTTATTTTTAGTTTGACTAGTTTTTACTTTTTGGTTATTTTCCTCCCCCTTTACTGAGATACCTCCCGCTGTTAGTTTGGGGCACTATTTTTCAATTCCTCTTCTTCTAGTATTTTGCTCAAATGCTTTGCAGTGCTGGTGTTCTTTCTGCAAATTCTTTTAGCTTTTTTTTATCGTGAAAGACACTAATTTCATTGTCAAATCCCAAACTTAATTTTGATGGATACAAAATTGGATGGATACTCTTGGTTGGAATCCATTATTTTTCAGCGTTTGAAATACATTGTACCAGGATCTACTCGCTTTCAAAGTTTGTGATGAAAAATCAGTCGTTAACCTAATTGGTTTACCCCAGAATGTAATCTGCCTCATTTCTCTTTTAGCTTTTAATATTCTCTCCTTGTTCTGTCTGTTAGCTATCTTGATAATTCTATGTCTTCTAGTTGGTCTATTATGGTTTTGAATGTTTGAGGTCATGTAGGCTTCAAGAATTTGGCAATCCATTCCATCTTTTATCTCTGGGAAGTTTTCTAGAATTGTTTCATTTAATATGTTGTCCATTCCTTTGGTTTGAATCTCTATGCCTTCTTCTATCCTGATGACTCTCAAATTTGTTTTTTTATGACATCCCATATCTCTTAAATAGATTGCTCATGGGATATAAGCATCTTTTCTGTGTTGACTATATTCTTTTCAAGTTGATAAACTTTGTCTTCATTATCTGATCTTCTGACTTCTACTTAATCTAGTCTATTTACAATATTCTCGTTTGAGTTTTTAATGTGGTTTATATTTTTCTGCATTCCTAGGATTACTGTTTGATTTTTTTAAGAACTCTGTCTTTTGGTAAAGCTCATTCTTTGCCATTTGAATTTGTTTGTTTAATTCATTTTCAAAATATTCTTTTATTGCTTGGACTTGCTGCCTCATGTCTTCTCTAATATTTCTTTCCATCTGAGTTAGGGATGCATTGAGTTTTTTCCCTATCCCTGTTTCTGATGATTCTAGGTCCTCCTGTAGAATTAAGTTGTCCGGCATTATTTGTACACCTTTTTCCCTTGTTTTTTCATGAAGTTCACATTACTTTCCAGCTCCGTTTGATTGCTGTGTTTCTGCTCTCTTCTATATATTTGTTTTGGTTTTATATATCTCTATTGCAGCTCCTTTGTGTTGGTAGACTGTGCATGCTAAAGTGGATTCCACTGGGAAGGAATTCCGACGGCCGAGCTCTAGTGATGTCACCTCTCTGCTATGGTGGGCCCCAGGCTCTTTGCCCGGTGTTCGCATGGGGGTGTGGGACTGTACTGTCTCTGTTTGTTTTCAGCTCCTGGTCGCGGGTGTGCAGGCGGTCACAAGCTGTCCAGTCACGCAGTCAGCGGGTGGGCTGTCACCGGCGGTTGTGCGATCTCTAGCCACCCATTAGGGCTGGCATATGGCAGGTGATTGGTCGCTGGTGGGCAGGCGGTCTCCAGCCGTCCAGTCGCACCTGCAGCGGGCCGGCTGTTGCCGGCGGGCGAGCGTTCTCCAGGCGCCCAGTCACGCGGGCCTGGCCTCTAGTCCCCTGGTTTCTCCTGCTAGTCCTGGTTTCTCCTGCTACACCAGTTTTCCCCTGAGTAATGCCCTCGGCAGCTCAAACTGTACTCTGGCCTGCCGTTTCTTGGGTGTGCATTGTGTCTATTGGGAACCCCAGGACTCTATTTTTTTTTTTTTCCGTTTGCCCCTTCCCCATCGCTGGCTAGACAGATTTTGTTTTCACCACTGATGGGAGGGGGAGTTGAAGGTCAGGTGCCTCTAGTTTCCCCCCCCCATCTTTATTCAGGCTCTCTCTGATAATCCCTCCCCTGGAAAGCTTAGGAAAGATTTTATGCAAATATCCTACTGTATGGGAGATGAGCGGAAAACACACAACTGTTTTATTGATGCAATCTGTTGGAGAGTGGCGGTGGTTACTTCAGCTCTCCAAGATGGTTGCCGTTGGTTTCCTTGGTGGAGTTTCCGTTGTGGGGGATAGAACTGTAGCACTTCCTTGCCTGACTGAAATCCCGAACTCCGCCTGGGGCTCAGTGGGGGGTCAGCCGGCAGGATTCCACAGAATCTGAAGCAACGTTTCTCCCTGGATGCTAGTCGCTTCTCGGTGGTGCCCCGACGTCTGTAGCCACGGGGCGGGCCGCACGGATCAGTAAGCCCAGATCTCCGGTTGCATATTTGGCTCGCGTTTGAGACTCAATTACCGGACCTCGTTGGTGGAAATCACTCTTTTAGGTTTCGGTGCACACCCATTTTTCTGTAAGATACTAACAAGATAGTCTTTTGTCATTCTAACTCGTTATTCACCTGCAATGTGGCGTGGTACACTGGGTGTGATGCACTCTATTCGCGGCCAACTTGCAATGTCGAAATATTAGGTTTTGTATGCACCATTTACTGAAGATAGTTTTCAGTACTAGGCAACCAATATGTATTTCAGGTTGATGAATATTTCTGAGAATTATCTTTTGAAAAGTTGATTATAAATCCACATTCATGATATGAATGAATTTGGGGAGTGCACAATAAGGCACATATATTTCATATTTTGAAAAATCTTGAGAGTATATATATATATATATATATATATATATATATATATATATATACACAGAGAGACATTACAATGTAGCATTATGTATGCCAACCGAAATTTATCGTGAAATACATATCATCCAGAGATCCAAAAATATTAATTTTACTGAACATGGATATATGTATAATGTTGTTCAAATAGGAGGCTCAGCCATAGGTTGAATTTTCAGTTTCAACAGCGTTTAGGAGGAGTGATATCTTCTCACAATTTGTATCTGCCAAGTCAGCCACCTCACAAAAATGTACGTGTGATACTAGGTAGGATTCTATATATGCATATAAAAATACATTTGCTGACTAGGCTACAGAGAAAGGGAGACATAAATTCACATGTTTGTTAACTTTAAAAACACATGGAGAACTATTTCAACAAAAAAATTGACTAGATTTATAACTCCTACCCTATATAATGCAAAAGGCAAGTCCAAGAATACCAAACATGCCTCCTGTTAACTGCTTGTATTTCTATTCTGATTGGGTTATTATTTTCCATGATATTACGATTAGTAGTCAGAGTCTAGTAGGGTAGGGGTTAGTGTCAGGGATTCAGTATTTCAAATGGGAAATTGGAAAATGAATCCAATGTGTATGCAAATATGTGCTACACAAAAATGTTCCCACTCTCATCAAGAACTATGGCTTGACATTACTTTTGCCCCAAGTAAGACACAATTAGAGGAGAAGTGTTAGAAAATCTGTGAATACATATCTGGAATGGAATATTCTCAGTAGTTCACAACACTGGAGGTGGTAGAGGAGTTCCCAAAAGTAAGGGATAGGGTAAACACTCCACAAACATGGAGCTCTGCTGGCCTAAAAACTTCTTGAAGAACTGCCTCTGAGGTTGGGCACCTGAAAAATATGTTGTTTTCTGGAGCTTTAGCTTCATTTGTAGTGAGACCATCAAAGCTGGGTCTACATCTATGTGACCTGGAGGACATGGTTTCTTATTTTCCAGTGAAGATGAGGCAGCAGTGCTGAATTTGCTCTTTGTAGGTAAACTGTGACCACTGGGGACTAAGTGTCTCCCCATGTGGACTGTGAAGCCATTTGGTCATCCTCCAAATTTCATGGTGTTTCTTGCTGCTGCACTGGGAGTTTGCTATTTGATTCAAAAATGCAAGGAGTTCTAGTGGGTCACAGTGCTGGAGGGAGTTCTGTCACATGTGGTGGGTCAGTTTCTGCAGGAGAATGCACCAAACATACTTCTAGCCCACATATATTGCCCCATTGACCATAGCAACTTGATTCTGAACATTGCCCTGAAATCTCTCAGTATTACAAGATGCCTTTATATAGAAGGGACTGCTTGCTGCACCATGTCAGTCACAAGCCATTTGGAAGCCAATGAAAGATCCACAGGCCCCACCACAGATGTTTTATCACACACCTGACCACCACGGCTCTAGGCCCACTACTCAGCAGGCTCCAACTTATTGGCATCTCTGTTCTACACGATTTTCATGAAACCGAGTCAATCAAAGCACTGTCTGGTATACTCATGATCAGCAACAGGACATCCAAAGGTCCTCCATTGCCACCTGGTCATGGGAATTTCAAAAATTTTATGGTATTTTTGTAGCCATTTTTCAATGATGATGTTGGAGGCACTGTGGGTTAAAATTCACTCCAAAACCATTAAATGTAGAGGAAGCACATTTCAATGAAAGCTTTGGAGAATTCTCACAGGCAAGGCTTCTCAAAAAGTGGCCAAATGGTCACATGAAGCCAGTCCCATTGAGGTCTACAATGAGGTCCATGTGTGTTTCGACTCTCAAATATGGCTGACAAGTCTTTCAGAATAAAATCACGTGATATCTTGGCTGTGATTCCCAGTGCTCTGTTGAAAGCCACCCTGCACATAGATCTCAGTTTTCAAGGGGGACTCTCATGCATGGCCTCTGAAAATCCCAACACAATTCATGGCAATAATTCTCTGAGTTCAGTTCCAGAACTCAGTCTCTAAGGGGAATCACACCAGAGTTCATGTAAATGTGGACCCAGTCATCTCTTCCAAACACCAAACAAATGGCCACAATTAAAACCAAAACACTCCCACATGGCCCTCATGATCTTTCATATAGACACTCATCATAACCTCTGGCTTGATGTTTCCATGAGGGGCGAAACCCAAGACAGTCTCCAAAATAATCTCCCTTGCCCCTTAATGGCCTAAAATCAGGGTTGCCTGGACACACTTCCTGTGAACTAGGAGTGATCAAATAGGCCTGCTGTTAATACTTCTCTGCTTCTCCAATTTGAGGCCTACTGACTGTGGGGTTTATTTTTTTATGTGAATTGGAGTCATTATAAAACCCAAGCACATATCGGCTAGCTTCTGCAGGGCTTTGAAGAAATCATTTGACCCAAAGGATCCCTATTCTCACTTGATGGAGGTCAGGAACCTAAAAGAGGAAGGGGAGAGACTTCTTCCACAATGACTGCTCTTTTGGCCATTTTGGTTTTGAATGCACACATGGGATCATTCTTAAGATACATCAGGTGGTGAGAATCTAAGCCATTGCCTCAAACAGGGCCAAGAGGCTGATTCAGACACATCCCTTTTCAAAGAAATTAAGCAAAGAGCCACAGGTGATGCCCATTCATTTCCATTTGAAACCTGTTTTCTTCAGGCTTCACAAAGGGGTGGCCTGAAACAAAGACCTTCCTGACATTCAGGGCAACAGAACAATAGGTAAGCAAAGCAGGGTTTCTCCACTGAGACTTTATTGGTCACACTGATATCTGAGTTTTCTGAGATGCTCGCCATTCCCTTCAGCTATCCAGTACATGGCCATGTAACAGGGTTTGGAAGTGGTACATATATTGGACACAAAACCATGAGCCTATTCTGTAGAGTGGCCAGAATTCAGGAAGAATGCACGAACTTTGGAAGATAGCGCGTGTTGCCCATCGATAAGGCAAGCCAAAATCCATTCATCAATTTGGCAGAATAAATGATGGGAAGCTTTCTACTAGACAGGACACATCAATTGATGCATTATCTTTTCTAATGTCTATAACCATGGACACAGTGGGATACACAGACATAGAAACACTCGCCTTGTCAAATGACTTACTAGAAACAGTTCACTCAAAACCAAACAAACCGCCTTTTCTATCTATTCTCAGAACATGAGGCAAATCCACAAACACACAGTGACACCTACAGAGGCACCTCCTTCCCCAAAGTAGGTCTGTGACTATCCAGAGTGTCCTCTGACTGGTGGGCCATAGTATGTTCCCCCGAAATGGCCTGTCCTGTCTCAGATCTGGTCTCTTTAACCAACTCTGTGAAGATGTCAGGAGCCACTGGTGAACCACTATCTGCTTTCTCAGGAAAGGCCCCTCTTTAGAGCTTTTCTGGCTTTTGGCCATTCTCATATCAGTAGGTACCAAGAAAGACTGACTCTGTCCTTGGTATATCCAAACAAGTGAGACCACTGGAACTGGGACTGGGACAGGCTCTGGGTGCCTGTCTTCCTGCATCCCAAGTTCTTAGAGTTCCATCACCAAGGAAGTGAGGTGAGGTCACTTCCTTCAGGAACTGAATGAGGTCACTGCCTTAGCAACAACTTTGTCCTAACAGTTGCTTCCAAGGGTCCCATGAGATGGAGGCTGCCCCTACGTCCTGTGACACTTTCACAAGTTAGAATGTATATCAACCATAGGCACCCGGGACCAGCTCTCCAAACAGGACTGTTTGAGTCCATATTCTAATGGGTGGCACTAGAGCAGATTATGCTTCGTGAATCTAGCCAATCCCTAAAAAACAAATACCAAATGTCTTCTTTGATATAATGAGAGCAACTAAGAATAGAGCAGGGAGGAAGAGCAGGAAGAAAAGATTAACATTAAACAGAGACATGAGGTGGGAGGGAAAGAGAGAGAAAAGGGGAATTGCATGGAAATGGAGGGAGACCCTCATTGTTATACTAAATTACATATTAGAGGTTGTGAATGGAATGGGAAAATAAACAAGGTGAGAAATGAATTACAGTAGATGGGGTGGACAGAGAAGATGGGAGGGGAGGGGAGGGGGGATAGTAGAGGATAGGAACGGTAGCAGAATACAACAATTACTAGTATGGAATTATGTAAAAATGTGGATGTGTAACCGATGTGATTCTTCAATCTGTATCTGGGGTAAAAATGGGAGTTCATAAATCACTTGAAGCTAATGTATGCTAATGTATGAATATGTTATGTCAAAAGATTTGTAAGGTTTTGAACAACCAATAATAAAAAAAAGAACAGAGAGGCTGATTCAGTAACAACCTTTCATCCTGACCACGTTGTTTGCCATGGAAGTTGACTTTTGCTCTCTCAGGTCCTTCAGTGGTGCCTATATCTTCTCCAGGGATCACTTCTGCATGAAACTTTGAGTTTTTCAACAGGTGGAAGATTCCCTACATTCCTCTATTTTAGGACCAACACTGTCCCTGCTCTTCTGTAAAGTTAGATTGAGGGAACAGTGTATCGTTTCACTTAATAACAGGTTTGATTTGGGTTAGGAATCATTCTGCTTGATGAATAATGGTATTGGGAACCTGTGATATTTATAAGAATATATAGGTGAAATATAAGTCTGAAAACAGAAATCTAGGTAAGATTGGAATCCCACAAGCGCATTGCGCTCTTGATTGGGATACTTAGCTTTGATACATGTTCTGCATAGATGTTTCAGATAAATCAATAATCAATGGCATAGGACCTTGTACCTTGGATGATTGAATGTAGAAGTGAGTATCCACTCAAACTGGGATAGTCGGTAGGATTAGGAAGATATTCTGTAGGTTTCAGAAGAAGAGTGAGTACAGGAATTGTAACAAAAGTTCTTTAGCAATAGGGTATCACATAGACAGTGAATGTAAATGTCAGCACATGTGAAGTGTTAGTCAAAATTGTGAACTGGTGAACATATTTAGGAAAGCAGACATCAATAGAGACATTAGGAAATCAGGGAAAGTATAAAGTGAGCGATAGGATTAGACATTTGCAACAGGGCTGAGGTTGAATATATAGTCTTAGGAAGAAACAAATATGTTGTCATAAATAGGATTGACATTTGAGAGCATTAGGCAACCTGGACATGAATGTTTTTAGTAATCCATGCTCACTTTCCATTTAGGCTTTGGTACAATCATATGTGTGACCTCTGCTTTTTGTGTCCAGAATATTACTGTGATAAATGCATACGTAGATCAGGTGACATGAGTATTTCTTCCACCATTTCTGGGAGCAACATTTTGAAGACGAATAAATTAGTATTGGGGTTACAAATAGATGTACCCTGTGTCTATGAATGTAGAGATAATGCATGAATAGACCATACTGTGAATAAATAATATAATTTGTTCCAACTTTAAATAAAGGATTGAATTGATATCTGAATATATACAGAAAATCTTATATTGATATACAATTATTCATTCCAACCAGTAATACATCTAATGGTAATATTAGGGTTATGTTTTATCATGAAGAGTGTGTGAGTTTTGCTTCAAAATGATTATGGAAATCAAAAATAATGTGTTTGAAATGAAGTCTCATGAAAAGACCAGTCAAGAAACCTGGAGGAATACATGTGTTCTGAATCAGTAAATGATTGAAAGTGAATCAAATGTCTATAAATTTGTGAACTTATGGATGAAATATATGTCCTATGATGTTCGTAAACTGTAGAAATTCTATTGTACCAGTGTTGAATAAAATGAACTTCAAAATACACATCATGTCCCATAGGAATCTACTTGCATTGATGTTAAACAGGGTCAGTTAATGTAGAAATATTAGGATTGTATGCACCATTCACTGAAGTTAGTTTTCAGTAATAGGAAACAAATATGTATTTCAGGTGGATGAATATTTCTGAGAATAATCTTGTGAAATGTTGATTATAAATCAACATACATGAACATGAATGAATTTAGGTAGTGTATATAAGACACATATATTTATGAACATGAATGAATTTAGGTAGTGTATATAAGACACATATATTTTATATTTGGAAAAATTTGGAGAGTATATATATATATATATATATATATATATATATATATATATATATATATATTAAAAACACACACAGACAATAAAATGTAGCAATATATATGCTAATCGAAATTCTTCATGAAATGTACATCAGCCACAGATGCAAAAATATTTATTTTACCGAACATCGATTTATGTATAATGTTGTTCTTCTAGGAGGCTCACCCATAGGTTGAATTTTCAGTTCCAACAGAGTTTAGGAGGAGTGATCTCTTCTCACAATTTGTATTTGCCAAGTCAGACACCTCAGAAGAATATACGTGTGATACCAGGTAAGATTCTATATGTGCATAAAAAAATACATGTGCTTAATTGGCTACAGAGAAAGGGAGACAGGTATTCACATATTTGTTAACTTTAAAAACATGTGGAGAACTATTTCAGTTAAAAATTAGCTAGATTTATAACACCTACCCTATATCATTCAAAAGGCAAGTCCAACTATACACCATGCCTCCTCTGAACTGCTTGTATTTCCATTCTGTTTGGATTATTTTTCTCCATCATATTAGGATTAGTAGTCAGAGTCTAGTAGGTTATGGTTTAGTGTCAGGTGTCCGTGCCGGCTGGACACTTCAACGTGGGCGTTGAACCTTGTTGGGAAGGAATGAAGGGACAAGAGTGATGAGAGAAGACAGCAAGACAACAGTCTGATCATGCTGAAAACTTTTATAGTTCTCACAGTGTATTTATATGCTGCGGATGAGAAAGCTCTCTTATCGGCAGTTGCTGGATGTCTTCACAGGGTGAGATAACCTCAGGATATTTTAGGAAGACGGATAGCCGCAGGATGTCTCAGGGTGATAGATGGCTGCGGGATGTCTCCCAGGCAGGAAATCTCGCAGGGGTCTATTTCTTGTGTCAGGCTATTCTTTGAAGGAGAACTTCCTTCTAGCCCCTGACATCTTCCCCCTTTCTTATATAAAATATTTGACCATACCTTACAGGCCAATGTTTTAGGGGGTTATAGAGGCTCTGTTTCTCTAACAGGCCTTAGAATATCTCCTGATCTGATCGAGCATGTTTACTAGGAGATTTCGTGGTGGCCTAGGCATGTTTTTTAAGGAGACGGCTTTGAGGGGGAAGCATGCCAACTGCCATGCACCAGAGCGTGTCACTCAGAAGACTTGGGTTTTGGGAACCATGGATCCATCATCCTGCAGTCCTTCCTGCACCCTCTGTTATTATGGCCTAACGTCCTCTCTCCATGGGTGCGTCCTCCCCCAAACAGAGGGGCCCATGGAGGACGAACCCTTATGGCAAGGGCAGAAGATGGTTGGTCAGAGCTGTTACTTAGAGTTTTATATAAGAAAGCGAGATCTGTGGGTATGTAACCTTAAGAAATAAGCTTGTGAGGAGGGTAGAACATCCTTTTAAATGTTGGCAGCACGGTCTTCCATATCCAGGCGATGATAGTGGACCTGTAGGGGCTTAGAGGCCAAAATATTAATCTGTTCTTTAATAAATTGTAACAGCCTGTTTATAATGCAGGGTCCTAGGGAAACCATTAAAAGTAAACCCAACAAAGGGCCTAATAGGGGAAGAAGATAGGGCAGAAATCCATTAAGCCCAGTCCAGAGGGGATTTTCAAATATTTCCCTTTGTCTCTTTTCTAGATCTTCTTGAAGCTGCTTAATTTTAGTGCATACTATGCCAGAATTATTGGCATAAATGCAGCATCGTTCCCCTAAGGCCAAGCAAATACCTCCCTGGTTAGCTGTCAGCAAATTTAAGCCTCGTCTTTTTTGAAGGAACACTTCTGCCAGGGAGTCTATTTGGTCCTGCAAATCTTTAATGGTTCATGATAGAGTTTTTATCAGTTGTTACTGATAGAGTTTATAATTTGTTGAGACAGGCGATGGTAAGAGTGAATAGACGTGCCTAAGCCAGTGTACCTGTGCCCACAGGAACTGTTATTCCAAGGCTGGCAGATTGTTGGCTGCATCTGAAAAAGAAGAAATTTTGTCCTCATGAGGAGTCCCTCTGTCCCTGTTTTGAGGTAAGTTATTAACCTGTTTAACCAGGAGTTCTGGTAACCATCTTGGGGCTGTTTGATCTTGGTCCAAAACATAAGCTGAGCCTCCTCCCCAGATGAGGACAGGATCTGGGCCTTTTTATTTATTTGTAAGGGGATTGTGTCACATAACAGGTGGGCGAACAGAATTGGACGAGGGATGGCAGTGTCTGTCTGCTGCCGAATGGCCTTCATTGTCTAGGGTAAGAAAAATAAGGGCAAATAATGCATTGTTAAGGCGATGCCTGGGTGTGGTAAATACAAGGGAGGAAGCCTTAAGGAGGGTTAGCCAAGTTTTTAAGGTAAGGTGGGCAAGTTCCACAATGCCTTGGCCCTGAGGGTTGTATGGAATTCCAGGAGTATGACAAATTTGCAAGGTAGCACAAAACTGTTTAAACTTGGCAATGGTATATGTAGGATAAATATCTGTTTTAATATGTATTGGTTTACCCATAACAGAAAAGGCTGAAACAAGATGAGAAAGGACATCTTTGGTAGCCTCTCCAGAATGTGGTGATGCAAAAATAAAGCCGCTGAAGGTATCTACAGAAATGTGTATATATATTTGGCTATTACAAATTCAAGAAAATGAGTAACATCCATTTGCCAAAACTGATCAGGCAGTAATCCTCGGGGGTTAACTCCCAAGTGTTGAATGGGGAGGGAGACAGCGCAACTAGGGCATGCTTTTACTATTTCTCATGCCTGTTGCCTGGTAATTTTACAAAGTAATCAAAGGCTCTGGAAATTTAAATGGTGTAGATTGTGTAACTCCGTGGCCTTTTGAATGGAGCCAACAAAAATTGGAAAGATGGAACGAGTTGCTGCATCAGCTTGGGCATTACCTTGAATTAGAGGGCTGGAAAGATCAGAGTGTGCCCTTATGTGTCCTAAGAAAAATGGGTGTTGTCTGACCTGAATTAACTGCTGAAGCTGGTGAAACAGAAAGGCCGCATTGTTAGAAGCCTTAATGGGGGGTGAAATCACCAGCAGGTGCACAGAATGAGCAATGTAGCCACTGTCTTTATAAATATTAACAGGATTATAAAAAATGTTATAAAAACTTGTGTTATGTCAAACAATTCCAAAAACTGTGGTGACTGATAGACAGTATCAAAGGTGGTAGGCTGGTTACTGACAACAAAGACCGCTCGGCCATTACAGGAACCGTCTGTAAAGACAGTAAGGGCTTGAGGAATGGGAGCATTTTGAGTAATTTAAGGAAAAGTAAATGGATGTAACTGGACAAAATGTAAAGGGGGGTCATTGGGGAGGTGGTGATCAATTGTTCCCAAAAGCCTGATAGGGAAATACCTCATTCATCCCTTGTCTCTAGTAAAAATTTGGTTTGGTCCTTAGTATATGGAATAAAAATATTATCAGGGTCTTTGCCAAAATGTTGTAGAGAAATCAAATGACCTTTAAAAATAATAGAAGCTACCTGAGCAAGATAAACAGTAATAACCTTCGAGGATGTGGTGGGTAAATGGACCCAAAACAAGGGGCAGTCTTTATTTTTAAAATGTGGATCTCGCTGCCAAAATATTCCTGTGGGTGTATGAGGAGTTGTAAAATAACCAGAACCAGAGGAAGGTTATAAGAAATTTGCGTAACAAATTGTTGGGCAATGGCTTCTGTGACTTGGTTTAATGCCTGTCATGCCTTGGGAGTAAGATTTTGAGGGGAGGAGGGGTGGGAATTACCTCTCAAAATATCATTAAGGGTCAAAAGTACACAAGTGCATAATTTTAAATATGTTATTTAAAACAGTAATTTCTGAAAATCTTTAAGGGTCTGAAGATGGTCCACACGTAGTTGTATTTTAGAAATTTGGATCTGATTTCTGTAGAATTTTAAGGCCCAAAATTTTTATAAGAGTCCTGTGTTTGAACCTTATTAGGAGCTATCTGTAGTCCCAAGGTAGTGAGGATTTTGTAAAAGTCCAAGTAACAATTATTAAGATCATGGGTATTAGGTGCAGCAATTAACAAATCATCCATATAATGTAAAATATAAATTTGTGGCCCTCGTTCTCTCACAGGGTCTACTTCTTGAGCAACGTATTTTTGGCAAAGAGTAGGGATGTTGGCCATACCTTGGGGAAGAACCTTCCATTGAAGTCTCTGCATAGGGCCCAGAATATTAATGCAAGAAAGACTAAAGGCAAAATAGGGTCTATCCACAGGATGCAAAGGAATGGTAAAAAAGCAATCTTTTAAGTCCATAACCATTTTACAATAGTTTTTGGAAATAGCCACTGGTGTGGGAATGTCTGGCTGTAGTGCTCCCATCGGGAGTATAACTTTATTAATGGCACACAAATCTTGTAAAAGGCGCCACTTGCCTGATTTTTTCTTGATAACAAAAATAGGAGTGTACGATGGTGAGGTTGAGGGCTCTACATGGCGGGCTGCCAGCTGTTCCTTCACTAACATGGAGGCAGCCTCCAAATTTTCTTGGGTAAGGGGCCACTGATCCACCCACACAAGAGTCTGAGTCTCCCAAATAATTTTATCTCCATGGGAACAGGAGGGTCAGGAACCGACACTAAAAATCCAAATATCCAAGTCCATATGTATTTTTTTTATGGGTTGTATAGGCTCCGCCAGTCCTTGTCTCAGCCTCCCAAGGCCTGTACCAGGAACAAAATTCATACGGAGCATTTGATGAGTCACCATGGAATTGGGACTGGCAAGAATAACTTCTATTTGACTCAAAATATCTCCAACCCATAGGTAAACAGGGAGGTCAGGAACAACGAAAGAAGTGACAGTTCCCTTATTACCCTCTTTATCAGTCCAGCTAAGAGCAGTAGAGCTGACCAGAGGATTTTTTGACTTTCCTATCCCTTTAAGGTCAGTCAAGGATGGGGTGAGGGGCCAACCTGATCGCCAGTATTTTTGAGAAATAATTGTCGCATCAGCTCCAGTAACTACAATTGCTTGGTATTCCTTTCCTTCAATAAGTAAGGTAAGGGTGTGTCTAATATGAGAAATGGGATGAACCCAATATACCTCAGAGGAGCCCAAGGAGGCAGTCCCCCACAGTAGGTTTGGGAGGTGGAAATGCCCCTTAATCTAAGGGAAGAAGTATTAATTGTGCAAGACTTTTTTTCTCCTGGGATGGCCGCAACTCTATTAATAACTGTGGCCAGTATTTTTATTTCTCCAGTGAAATCATTATCATTAATGCCAGGGAAGACCTGAACACCTTGTAAGGTAGTAGAGGCACTTCCAAGAATAAGGGCACACGTATGAGATGGAGGGGCACCCATAATTCCAGTTGGTATTATCTGGGGCCCTTGCATTGAGTCTAATATTGTATCAGTGGTGGCACAGAGGTCCAATCCTGCACTGCCTGGAGTGGGTAGTTGGAGGGAGCCAATTGTGGAGAAGGATTTTGAGGTAGGTTGGGAGTTTGGGAGGGAACAAACCTCATTGCCCCAGGGAGTTTCCTGAGAAGTAGGAAGAAATAGGCTGTCTGAGGGCATTTGTCATTGATCTACACTCACTGGCCCAGTGATGACCTTTACCATATCAAGGACAAAGTGTAGCTGGGGTCGGTTTAGCTCCAGTTTGAGGAGACACTATTCTTACTCTTTGTTTGCCTGTCGGACACCTGCATGCAAAATGGCCTGGTTGTTTACAAGTAAAGCAAGTACTTGAGCCAGTATTGTAAAAGGCCTTGGTAAATGCGGCACTAATTTGAGACCCATGGCATGGGCTGCACCCACGCCTGCACAGATTCTAATAAAGTCAGAAAGTTTCCCTTTATCCTTATGATGTCGAAGAACATCCTGACATGCTGGGTTGACATTTTCAAAGGCAAGATGTTTTACAAAGGTGCTTTCGCTTTCGCTTGGTCCAAGCAAGCATTCCACAGCTAGGTAAAGCCGGGGAACAAAGTCGCTATAAGGCTCGTCGGGCCCTTGTCGAGTTCTTGCCAGGGAAGTGATAGCCGAGGCCCTTTCAGGGAGGAGTCTCCAAGCAACTAAGCCAGCCATCTAAATCTGCGCAAAAAGTCCAGCAGGGAAACGTGCCCGTTTAGTTTTAGTGTCAAAAGTTGCATTGCCCACTAGCTTAACATAAGTCCAGGATTTAGAGGAGGCCTTTGTTAATTTTTTTTGAGTAGTTTCTGACAGGGCTCTTTGAAATCTGCATTCCATAGCAGGAAGTCTCCGGCACTGAGGGCAGCTAGGTCTAAAAATTTCCAATCATTGGGAGTAAGAAATTGTGTGCTGCAGCTTTCTAATAAAGCCAACGTATAGGGCACAGTGGGGCCATAGTGAGCACAAGACTTTTTAAGTTTTTCAAGAAAATGGAGGCTAACTTTTTTGTAGACACTCTGGGTTCCTTCCTGCCTAGGGGTGAACTCCTCATCCTCTAAGTCCTGATCTCCTTGATCCATTTCCCCCGCTTCCTCCTCTTTTTTCTCTTCTAAGTCTTTGACCTCAGCCTGGGCAGGCTTATCTATCTGACTGGTGGTGACTGGAAGGCGAGCACAGGCCGATGGAGCGGCTTCGCCTTTGTATTAGACCACTGTGGGCCAGCTTGTGTTGACTCCATTCCTAAGGCTAATGAAGAGAGCTCAGAGTCAAGGGATCTTTATTCTTTTAAAAATTGGATCTGTTCCCGTCCATGTTGGAGAGACTCTCTCAAGGGAGCCAGGTTAGGCAAGGGAAGTGGGGAAAAAATATCTGGGGGGACATTTGGCCCCTGAAGGGCCAGAGCACAAAAGGCAGGAGGGATATAGGAGGGAGGGGAATGTGTAAGTCCTATAGTCTGTGGCAGGGTCCTGAGAGGTGGAGAGTCTTCTGAATGGTAGCGAGCTGCTTCCTTCTCCAAGGTAGCCTCCTCCCCAGGGGTCAATGTTTCTCCGGGATTTAAAACTGCATAAAGGCGGTTGGAAACCATTGGAGCCTTATTCATTAGGGTGGGATTTTGAGGAAGATCAGGAAGGTCCCAGGGTCCTGGGGAGACTAAGAAGGGTCTATGTCTATACTAACTGATGGGCATGCCGAGAAGGGACGAGAGGTCTTTTGCATAGTCTCTTCCCCAATCCTGACAAGTATTAAGGTACGATTGTCAAAGGGTGAACTTTTAAGAATTTCACTAATTTATTTCCAGAAAGAAAAGGTAGGAACAGGCACTTTTTCTGGGCCAAAGGATTCATAATAATCTTTTAAAATGTCTCCTACTCTAAGCCATCTTTTACCATCAATGGTACCTTCAAGGGGAAACCATGGAAAAAATTCTTCGATGTATGAAAAGAAAAATATTAAGTCATTTTTCTTAACACGTGCCCCCCATGTATTTAAGGATTCCTTGTGGCCTGACAAAAACAAATCATGTGACGAAACTGCTTGTCCCATGGTGGGTCACTCACTGTGCGTCATCCCCACTCTCCTCCTGGATCTGTCTCTCAGTGGTGTCTGCTGAGGCAATCGCGAGCTCCACTTGTCCAAATCTTCCAGGAGGACAGGGTTCCCCCTCAGTCAAAGGCTCCAGCCCCAGTCGTTGGGCTCCAGTTGTCCTGGCCTGCAGGACACATCAACGTGGGTAGCAAACCTAGATGGGGAGGAATGAAGGGACAAGAGACACGAGAGACGACAGCAAGACAAAAGTTCTGATCAAGCTGCAAACTTATATTGTTCACACAGAGGAATTTATATGCTGGAGATTTGAAAGCTCTCTTATCAGCAGGTCCTGGATGTCTTCACAAGGTGAGATAACCTCAGGATATTTCAGGAAGACAGATGGCCACAGGATGTCTCAGGAACACAGATGACTACAGGATGTCTCCCAGACAGGATGTCTCCCTGGGGGCTGTTTCTTGTAAGTGTCAGGCTATTCTTTGAAGGAGAATTCCTTCTACCCCTTACAGTCAGGGATTCAGTATTTCAAATGGAAAATTGGAGAAAGAATCCAATGTGTATGCAAATATGTGCTACCCAAAAATCTTCCCACTCTCATCCAGAACAATGCCTTGACATTACCTTCACCCCAAGTAAGACACAATTAGAGGAGAAGAGTTAGAAAATCTGTGAATACACATCAAGAATGGAAAATGCTCAGGAGTTCACAACCTTGGAGGTGGTAGAGGAGTTTCCAAATGTAAGGGAGAGGGTAAAACTCCACAAACATGGAGCTCTGCTAGACTAAAGACTTTTTGAGAAACTGCCTCTGAGGTTGGGCACTTGAAATATATGTTGTTGTCAGGAGCTTTAGCTCCCTTTGTAGTGAGACCATCAAGCTGGGTCTGCATGTATGTGACCTGGAGGACATGGTTTCTTATTTTCCAAAGGACATGAGGCAGCAGTGCTGAATTCTCTCTTTGTAGGTAAACTGTTGTCACTGAGTGCTAAGTGTCTTCCAGTTTGGAAGCCATTTGCTCATCCTCCACTTTTTGTTGTGTTACTTGCAGCTGCACTGGGAGTTTGGTATTTGCTTCATGAAATACGAAGAGTTCAACTGGGACACAGTACTGGAGGGAGTTCTGTCACATGTGATGGGTAAGGGTCTGCGGGAGAATGCACCAACCAGGCTTCTATCCCACATAGCTTGCCCCCTTCACCATAGCAATCTGATTCTAAACATTGCACTGAAACCTCTCCATATAACAACATACCTTTACATACAAGGGTCTGGGGGCTGCACCATGTCAGTCACAAACCATTTGAAAGCCAATGGCAGATCCACATCACCCAACCACAAATGTTTTAACACACACCTTCACACCACTTCTCTAGGCCGACTACTCAGCAGGGTCCAAATTACTGCCATCTCTGTTCTACACCATTTTCATAAAACCCAATCAAACAGGCACTGTCTGGTATACTCGTGATCATCAATAGAACATCCAAAGATTCTACAGTGCGAAGTGGTCATGGGAATTTCAAAAATTTCATGGTAATTATCAGACATTTTTCAAGGATGAAGTTGGAGGCACTGTGGGTTTCAATTCATTAAGGAACCATTAAATGGAGGGGAAGCTCATTTCATTGAAAATTCTGGAGAATTCTAACAGGCAAGGCTTCCCAAAGACAGGCAAAAAGGTCACATAAAGCCAGGCGTTTGAGGTCTACAATGTGTGGTCCATGTGTGTTTTGACTTGCAACTATGGCTGCCAATTCTTTAAGAATAAAATTATGTGATATTCTTCCTGAGATTCCCAGTGCTCTGTGGAAAGCCACCCTGGGCCTAGATCTCAGTTTCCAAGGGCAACACTCATGTGTGGCCTCCTAAAATCCCAACACAATACATGGCAATACTTCTTTGAGGTCCATTCCAAAACACAGTCTCTAAGGGGAATCACACCAGTGTTCAAGACCAGGTGGACCCATCATCTTTTTCAACAGCCACAAAAATGACCATAATTAAAACCAAAACACTTCCACATGGCCCTCATCTTCTTTCATATCGACACTCATCATAACCTCAGGCTGTAGGTTTTCATGAGGGGCACAGCCAAGGACAGTATCCAAAATAAGGTCCCTTGCCCACATTTGCCTAAAGTCAATGTGGCTGGGAAACCCTTCTAGTGAACCAGGAGTGATCATAGAGGCCTGCCCCTAATACTGCTCTGATTCTCCATTTTGAGGCCTAATGAATGTGGGGTTTAGATTCTTTATGTTAATTGGAGTAATGAGAAACCTATGAACGTATGATCTAGTCTCTGCAGGGCTTTGAAGAACTCATTTGACCCAAAGGATCCCTATTCTCATAGATGGACGTCAGGAACCTTACAGAGGAAGGTGAGAGACTTCATCCACAATGACTGCTCTTTTGGCTCTTTTGGTTTTGGATGCAAACGTGGGATGCTTCTTTAGATCCATCAGGTGCTAAGAATCTAAGCCATAGCCTCACACAGGGCCAAGAGGCTGATTCAGACACATCCCTTTCCAAAGCAATTAAGCAAGGAGCCACAGATGATGCCCATTCATTTCCATTTGAAAACTCTTTTCTTCAGGCTTCCCAAAGGGGTGGCCTGAGGCAAAAAACTTCCTGACATTCAGAGCAACAGAACAATAGGTAATTAAAAGTACCAAAGCAGGGTTTCTTCACTGAGACTTGTCAGAAGCCAGTGATGAGCCACTATCTGTTTTCTCATACAAGCCCCCTCTTCAGAGCTTTCCTGGCATATGGCCATTCTCACATCAGTAGGTACCAAGATAGGCTGACTCTGTCCTTGGTAATTCAAAACTAGTGACACCACTGGGAGTGGGACTGGGACTGGCTCTGTGTGCCTGGCTTCCTGGATGCCAATTTCCATCACCGAGGAAGTGAGGTGAGGTCACTTCCTTCAGGATCTGAATGAGGTCACTGCCTTGGCAACCACTTTGTCCTAATAGTTGCTTCCAAGGGTTCCATGAGATGGAGGCTTCCCCTACTTAATGTGACAATTTCACAAGTTAAAATGGTATATCAACCATTGGCACCCGGGAACAGCTCTCCATACAGGCCTGATTTGGTCCATCTTCTCTACATTAAGAAGAGAGAAGCTGATTAAGACACAACCCTACATCCTGACCAGGTTGTTTGCCATGGAAGATGACTTGTGGTCTCTCAGGTCCTTCATAGCTGCCTACATATTCTCCAGGGATACTTTCAGCATGGACCTTTGAAGTTCTCAGCAGGTAGAGGATCCCTACATTTCAGTATTATAAGACCACCTCTGTCCCTGCTCTTCTGTAAAGTAAGATTGAGGGAACACTGTATGTTTAGGGTTAATAACAGGTTCAATTTGGATTAGGAATCATTTTCTGGATGAATTGTGGTATTGGCAACCTGCGAAATTTATAAGAATATAGAGGTGAACTGTGTGTATGAAAATAGAAATCCAAGTAAGATTGGAAGCCCAGAAGTGCATTGGGCCCTTGATTGTGATACTGAGCATTGAATTACATTCTGCACAGATGTCTCAGATAAATTGATATACAATGGCATAGGACATTGTACCTTGGATGATTGAATGTAGAAGCGAACATCCAGTCAAAAAGGGATAGTCAGTAGGAATAGGAAGATAGTAGGTAGGTATAGGAAGAAGGGTGAGTGTATGATTTGGAACAAAATTTCTTTAGCAACAGGGTTTCGGATAGAAAATGAATTTAAATGTTAGCACATGTGAAGAGTCTGTCACAATGATGAAGTGGGAAAAATATGTAGGTAAGCAGATATCAATAGAGACATTATGAAATCAGGGTTGAGTTTGAATATGCAATCTTAGGAAGAAACAAATATGTAGTCATCAATAGAATTGACATTTGAGAGCATAAGTAATCTTGGACATGGATGATTTTAGTAATCCATGTCAATTTTCCATTTTGGCTTTGGTACAATCATAAATGTTAACTTTGAATTTAGTGTCCAGAATATTTCTGTGAATAAATGTATATGTAGATCAGGTGACATGAGTATTTCTTCCACCATTTCTGGGAGCAATATTGACTGACTACTTCTGATTGATAGGTACAGATTCTTTATGTGAATTGGAATCATGAGAAACCCAAGAACCTCTTCAGGGATTGAAGAACTCATATGACCCATAGGATCCCTATTCTCAATTGATGGAGGTCAGGAATCTAACAGAGGAAGTGAAGATACTTCATCCAAAATGACTGAACTTTTTGCCATTTTGGTTTTGGATGCACACATGGGATCTTTCTTTAGATCCATCAGGTGCTGAGAATCTAAGTCACAGGCTCACACGGGGCCAAGAGGCTGATTCAGACACATCCCTTTCCAAAGAAATTTATCAAAGAGCCATAGGTGATGCCCATTCATTTCCATTTGAAAACTGTTTTCTTCAGGCTTTACAAAGGGTTAGCCTGAGGTAAAGAACTTCCTGACATTCAGGGCAACAGAAAAATAGGTAAGCAAAAGGCCCAAAGCAGGGTTTCTGCACTGAGACTTTCCTGGTCACACTGTCCCTGCTCTTCTGTAAAGTTAGATTGAGGGAACAGTGTATGGTTAGGGTTAATAACACGTTCGATTTGGGTTAGGAATCATTCTGCAGGATGAATATTCGTACTGGGAATCTGCAATAATTACAAGAATATATAGGTAAAATAAAAGTATGAAAACAGAAATCTAGGCAAGATTTGAAGCTCAGATGGGCATTGGGCCCTTGAGTGGGTTACTTAGCTTTGAATTATGTTCTGCACAGATATCTCAGATAAATCGATATACAATGACATAGGACCTAGTACCTTGGATGATTGAAAGTTGAAGAGAACATCCAGTCACAAAGGGAAAGTCCGTAGGTTTAGGACGATAGTCTCTAGGTTTAGAAACAACAATGAGTATAGGATTTGGACCAAACGTTCTTTAGCAATTGGTTTTCAATAAGAGAGTGAATGTAAATATCAGCACATGTGAAGAGTCAGACACAATGATGAAATGGGGAAAATATGTAGGAAAGCAGATATCAATAGAGACATTAACAAATCAGGCAATGTATAAAGTGAGGGATACGATTAGACATTTTCAACAGGGTTGAGTTTGAATATATAATCTTAGAAAGAAACAAATACATAGGATTTATCAATAGGATTTACATTTTAGAGCATTAAGCAACCGGGACATGGATATTTTTAGTAATCCATGCTCACTTTCCTTTTAGGCTTTGCTACAATCATAAGAGTGACTTTTGCTTTCTGTGTCCAGAATATTACTGTGTTAAAATTTATATGTAGATCAGGTGACATGTGCATTTCTTCCACCATTACTGGGAGCAATATTTTGAAGACGTATAAATATTGGGGGAACAAAGTGGAGTACTCTGTGTCAATGGATACAGAAATAATGTATGAATAGACGATACTGTGAATAAATAATATAACTGGTTCCAACTTTAAATAGTGGATTGATTTGATATCTCAAAATATACTGGAAATCTTAAACTGATATTCATACATTCACTACAACCAGGTATACATCTAACGGTAATATTAGGGTTATGGTTTATCATGAAGAGTGTGTGAGTTTTGCTTCAAATATGATTATGAAAATCAAAAATAATGTGTTTGGAAAGAAGTCTCATGACAAGACCAGTCAAGAACCATGGAGGAATATATGTGTTCTGAAGCAGGAGGTGATTGAAATTGAAACAAATGCCTATAAATTTGTGAACTTGTGGATGAAAGATATATCATATGATGTGCATAAACTGAAGAAATTGTTTAAAAAATGAACTGAAAAATGAACCGCAAAATACACATCATGTCCCATAGGAAAATGCTTGCATTGATGTTGAACTTGGTTTTACTGTAGAAATATTAGGATTTGTGTGCACCATTCACTGAAGTTAGTCTTCAGTACTAGGAAACAAATCTGTATTTAAGGTGGATGAATATTTCTGAGAATAATCTTGTGAAAAGTTGATCATAAATCCACATACATAAATATGAATGATTTAAAGGAGTGTATAATAAGATTCATATATTTCATATTTTGAAAAATTTGGAGAGTATATATATATATATATATATATATATATATATATATATAAATATAAATAAATATATATATACACACACACACACACACACACACAGAGACAGACATTTAAACTAGCAATATATTTGCCAATTGAAATTCATCATGAAATATGTAACATCCACAGGTGCAAAAATATTGATTTCACTGAAAATGGATCTATATATAATGTTGTTCTAATAACAAGCTCACCCATAGGTTGAATTCTCAATTCCAACAGTGTTTAAGAGGAGTGATCTCTTCTCATAACTTGTATATGCCTAGTCAGCAACCTCACAAAAATGTACGTTTGATAACAGGTAGGATTCTATATGTGCATATAAAAATACATGTGCTGAATAGTCTACAGAGAAAAGAGACACCAATTTGTTGACAGCCACAGCTTAAGGGGCCCCATCAAACTTCCAGTTACCAGCAACATTCCCCTGCGAGATGATTATTGGCTCACAGTGGCCCCAGCAACATCTAGCTGATTGGCTCCTCTGTGGTGATGCACAATGGAGATGCTCAATGAGCTTTTTCCCCGCTCTTTCCGACTGCCAGCTGATGATTGGCTCACAGCAGCCCCAGCAACATCAAGCTGATTGGCTCCTCTGCGATGATGCACATTGGGCAGTTTCCCTGCCCTTTCAGACCACAGAGCTGCTCATTGTGGGACTTTTTTGGCTCCACCCACCTGACCCAGCCATATGGCCTCAAGAGCAGGAGGATTGTGGGAGGTGGAGAGTCTTGTGGGTGTGACAGAAACTTTGCAATGAAGCCAGTGGTGGCAGTTGGGCTCTGAGGGTTTTTCCTAAGGAGCTGTTTTGCTTGGCGTGTGTGGTTCCAAAAATAAACTTTGTTTCTTTTGAAAAGTCGCTCTTGAATCGTGCCCAGCCAGACTGCAGCATTTGGTGGCTCGCACGGGGAGCCACTGAGGGTAAGTGATAAGGTAAACTGCTAGCCCCTGAGGGAAGGGCGAGAGGATCGGTAGCCATTTTAAGATTCCTCTTTTGTTTTGCTTCACTTTTGTTGCCTGTCCATGGAGATGAGTGAGATGGATGAAAAACCGCTCACATCTGAGAAAAAAATTATTTACTTCTGAGGAACAGATAGGGAGAAATGACGGATGCACATGTCAGAAGGATATAAAGGCTATAATGACTTTTTGTTGTTCCCTTTATATTTTATTCTGTCTCGGTTTTGTTTGGCATCGTCTTGTTGGGTTGTATTATAGTAGAAATACAGGATCAGAAATTAGTAAAAAAACAAACTGAAAGAGTGTTAAGTAAATTGTTAGAGGAAGGAGGCACCTCAGTAAAGTCAAGAACAGTCAGGGCATACGTTGATACAATACAAAAATGTAGCCCATGGATTTTTAAGGAGTTGTTAAATATACCATAATGGAACCATCATGGTGAAGATTTAAAAGGGGGGAAAAGAACAGCCCAGGGACTCTGACAGTTGGCACATTGCCATTGAGGACGTTTATATCTGGTTTGCTTAGTCCAAAGACTTCAGATCAGACAAAGATAGAGGAACAAAGCTTAGGTCAGAAAAAGCCATCAGGGGCAAAGTTACAAAAGGAGACTGCTACTAACAACTTTCAATAACTAGAGGGCGTAAGTGTCCAACCAACAGCGCCTCCTCTACAGGAGACTGTTACTAACACCTTTCTATCACCA
Organism: Callospermophilus lateralis; assembly: GCF_048772815.1. Lineage (NCBI taxonomy): Eukaryota > Metazoa > Chordata > Mammalia > Rodentia > Sciuridae > Callospermophilus > Callospermophilus lateralis. The sequence continues at coordinate 205,069 of NW_027513107.1, read as the reverse complement.
GAGTATGTAAATGTCCAAATAACAAGGCCACCTCCATATGCTGGGAGGCCCCCAAACCCCGCAGTTGATAGTTCGGTTCCTGAGACAGGATCTCAAGTATTAACATGCCCTGTATTTGAGGTAGGAGGGCAGCGAATTCACCATGCTTTAAATTTCAAAATAGTGAAGCAGCTAAAAGGGGCTGTAACAACCTATGGTCCTCAAGTACCCTTCATTGTAAGCTTGGTCGAATCCATTAACAACTTGAATATGATGCCAGTAGATTGGGCTAATATGTGTAAAGCTATGCTAAATGGAGGTCAATACCTTTTATGGAAGGTTGCCAATGAGGAATTTTGCAAGGAGACGGCTAGGTGAAATGCAGAAGCTGGTTATCCTCAGAGAAATCTAGATATGTTGTTAGGAAAGGGACCTCATGAGGACCAGCAGCAACAAATTGCATATGATCCTGGCGTATACGCACAAATTGCTGCAGAGGCGGTTAGGGCATGGAAGACTTTACAAGGACATGGAGGTTTACAAGGTCAATTATCTAAGGTAATACAAGGAGCAAATGAATCTTACACTGAATTTGTAGATAGGCTTATTCAAACAGCTACCAGAGTTTTGGGGAATACAAAACAAGCAATGCCATTAATAAAAAACTGGCTTATGACCAAGCGAATCGTAGGTGCAGAGATATCACTAGACCATGGAAACATGAAGATTTAAACACATATATTAAATTATGTAAAGACATTAATGAATAAGAGGAAGTCATGGCAGCTTCAGTAAAACAGGCTTTTGATGCCAGAGACATCAATGAACAAGGGCAATTTGTGGCAGCTGCATTAAACAGGCTTTAGATGCAAGGCCAGGAACATGCTACAATTGTGAACAAACAGGACATTTTAAAAGGAATTGCTCCATAGGAAGAGGGTTTAACAAAAATAGGTACCAAAGGAGTAGAATACTGGGTATTTGCCCACGATGCCGTAGAGGGAGACATTGGGCTAATGAATGCCGTTCTCAAACCACCATAGAGGGTACTTCATTATCAAAAACGAACAAGGACTAGCTGTTTATCCACGATATCATGGAGAAAGGCACCGGGCTCCATTGCCAAAAAATGGACAGGGGAGCCCAATGCTCTCGGGCCCAAAACCACAAATATACGGAGCACTGGAGGAACCCAGCAACCCCATCAGTGTAGTGCCCAGGACACATTGTGCATCAGACGCCTCATCAGACAAATCAGAGGGAGCACAGGGTTAGACATCTGCACCTCCGTCAGATCAGTACTAACTGTAGAGATGGGGGTTCAAATCATTCACACATGGTGAAAGGACCTCTTCTCAAAGGAACAGTAGGCTTATTATTGGGACGCAGCTCTTCTAATCTAAAAGGACTTATGATAAGTCCTTGGGTAATTGATCCCGATTATGAAGGTGAAATAAAATTTATAGCCAGTTCTCCAAAGGACATATCAGTAATTTCACCAGGAGATAGAATAGCACAGTTACTAATAATACTCAGTCTGCATGATAAATTTTCCAGTCGTGCTGTAGAAAGAGGTTCCAAGGGATTAGGCTCCACAGGTGTAGATTTGGTTATGCTTTCTTTAAATTTAGATTCTCACCCCAGGCTAAAACTAAATATTCAAGGACATGAATTTAATGGGCTACTTGATACAGGTGCAGATGTTAGCATTGTCTCTCATCAAGAATGGCCAAAACATTGGCCATTACAACAATACACTCAAACACTTTGAGACCTAGGAGTGGCAACTAATCCCCATTGAAGTGCAATGGTATTGGATTGGAAGGATCCTGAAGAATGTGAAGGAACTATACAGCCATATGTATTGGATAATCTTCCCGTAAATTTATGGGGATGAGATGTCCTAGATCAATTAGGTTTGACATTAACAAATAACATCAATCAAAATGTACCCACTATTATGGCTAGAGAAGGTTTTAGGAAAGGAAAAAGATTAGAAAAACAAGAACAAGGTATATCAGCACCAATACAAATAGACCAAGCAACAGACAGACATGGGTTGGATTTTCAGAAAGGGCCACTGAGACAATAAAAATTACTTGGAAATCAGAAAGACCAGTATGGCTTCTTCAGTGGACCCTGACTAAAGAAAAGATACAAGCAGCCCAGTTCCTGGTCAAACAACAATTAGCGGAAGAACATATACAACCTTCTGTATCTCCCCATTATACTTTCATTTCTGTCATCAAAAAGAAATCTGGTAAATGAAGATTATTGCAAGATTTAAGAGCCATTAATAATGAGATGGTTATTTTGGGACCTGCTCAATCAAGGATTCCTCAATTGTCTGCTTTGCCAAAAACTTGGTATGTTTTAGTTATACATATTAAAGATTGTTTTTTTTTTTCATTTCCAATTCTTCTTGAGGATAGTCCAAGTTTTGCATTTACTATCCCTGCACTGAATCATGAAGGTCCTGATCAGAGGTATGAGTGGAAAGTACTCCCTCAAGGGATGGCTAACAGCCCAACTATTTGTCATATTTATGTTAACAAAGTAATCCAGCCACTTAGAAATCAAAATCCTGAACTACAAATATTTCACAATATGGATGATGTGTTATTAGCACACAAGTTAAAAACCCATTGCTAGAATGTTATGCCACACTTACAAACTTATTAAAAAAATATAATCTAGGGATATCAATTGATAAAGTACAATTAAATTTTCCAATTAATTATTTATGAGGTCTATTATCCTCAACCATGGTCAGTCCACCAAAAATTCAAATACGAGTAGATCAACTCAAATCAATTAATGACTTTCAGAAGTTATTAGGAGACATTAATTGGATAAGGCCTTATCTAGGTATACCAACAGGAGAGTTGGGACCTATATTTGATATCCTAAAAGGTCCATCTGATCCAAATTCACCCAGAATGTTAACGCCTGAAGAAATAAAGGCATTAAAAATCATTGAAACATATATGGGAAATATGCATTTGGATAGATTTGATAAAATAATGCCTTTATTATTTATTGTGCTACCAACAAAAAATATTCCTACAGGAGTATTTTGGCAAGAAGGTCCATTATAATGGATACATTTATCTTATTCTTCTAAGACTATTATTACTAGGTATCCTGAGGCTGAGGGACAATTAATACTCATAGGAATAAAAGCAGCAAAGGGAGTGTTTGGAATTTCTCCCAATAAAATTATTACTCCATACACTATGAATCAAATTGATGAATTAGCTAATGAGTTAAATACTTGGGCAATAATCATGTGTAAATCTAATGTTTTATTTGATAACCACTTACCATCTAATCTTTTATTGTCTTTTGGGTCATTGCATCCTGTAATTTTTCCAAAAATTACAAGAAAACTCCTATCATGAATGCTCCAAATATATTCACTGATGGGTCAAATAATGGTAGAGCAGCAATAGTTACACCTGATCAAATTTTTACATTTTTAGCACCCCAAAAATCAGCTCAAAAGGTAGAGCTTAATGCAGTATTATAAGCTTTTGTGATGTTTAAAGATTCTGTGTTTAATTTATTTTGCAATAGTCAGTATATAGTTAATGCTATAGTATCTCTTGAAGATGCTGGTAGGATTTCCCCTTCCTCTACTGTTTTCTCTTTCCTTTCCAGTATACAAAGTCTAATCTGGGACAGAAAATATCCATTCTTAATAGGACATATCTGGGCACATACAGGATTGCCTGGAGCCCTTAGTTTGGGCAATGATTTAGCAGGTAAAACTACACATGACATACATACATATTTTCTGTACACTAGAAGAAGCTATAAATTTTCATAAAAAGTTCATTATCAATGCTAATACTTTACAAAAGCATTTTAAAATAACTAAGGAACAAGCTAGACAATTAATAAAACAATGTCAAAATTGTGTGACCATTTTACCACATTTTTATCTTAGAGTCAATCGTAGAGGATTGATATCTTACCATATATGGCAGATGGATGTCACACACTTGCCAGAATTTGGAAAATTAAAATATTTGCATGTTACAGTTGATACTTCTTCTGGATTTTTGATGGGCTCCCTTCATGGGGGAAAAAAAACTAAAGATGTTATAGCTCATTCCTTACAAAATTTTGCCACTGTGGTCATTCCAAAGCAGTTAAAAACTGATAATGCCCCCGGTTATACTTCTACCTCTTTTAAACCATTTTGCTCATCATTTGGCATTACTCATATATCAGGAAACCCATACAATCCACAGGGACAAGCCATAGTTGAAAGAGCACATCACACTATTAAAATGTACTCATTAAAGTAAGAAGACAGAATTGGGAAGGGATATAAATTCCCCAAAGATAAACTTAAAATAACCCTTTTTACTCTAAACTTTTTAAATTTGGATTTTCAGGACTTAGTGCTGCAGAAAGGCATAAGTGTCTAAAAAATGTGTATAAGCCCGAGGTACTTTGGAAGGATATTCTAACAGGACAATGGAAAGGTCCTGACCCATTAATTTTCTGGAGTTGGAGGTCTGTTTGTGGGTTTCCACAGGAAGAACAGCAGCCAATTTGGATTCCAGAGAGATTAACTAAGATCCCGACCCAGTGATTGCCTGGAGTCGGGGGTCTGTTTATGTGTTTCCACAGGGAGAACAGCAGCCGATTTGGATTCCAGAGAGATTAACTGAAGCGATTTCGATAGACCAAAATAAGATGATTTGGCTCAAATCCATAACAGCTGATATCCAAAACTCCAGTTTGGCTATCCTTACATCTGCGACAGAACAGGGATGCTTTTTTCAATATCTATTTTATTATTGCCCTTTCTCAAATCATGAAGTTCTCTTTTGTTTTTTTTGAGCTCATACAGACCTAGGTTAATGTTTTGCTTATCAGTTCTATTTTTTGACTGTAGAGTTTTTAAACATTGCAATGATGATTTCACATGTAAAATGTTATAAGGCCTTTACTATTATATTATGTGTTGTATGTATTTATTATGTGTGCACACTTGTGTTTTGTGTTATATATTTGAATGTGCGTATGTCCATATATCACATATGATGAGTGCTAATGAAATAATATATCCATTTTTTTATTCACATGAATTAAATTGTTTAATTTAAATTGGGTAAACAACTGTTCAGGATTGTTTTAATATGTGAAAAAATAGGAGGTTAACAGACGTGTTTGTTTACTTTCACTTTTCCTTTTCATTATATTTAATTATTCTCTTCAAGATAACGTAAATTGTTAAGAAAATTGTTTTCTTTTAGTGCCTTCAGGAATGTTACAGAATTTTTTCTTTAGCCATTATTGCCAGAATTCCTATCTTCATCCCAGTGCCGGTGAAGACAAAGATAAAATCAATCTACAGATTCTGCAATAGCCATCACTGAACTGCTTGTAGAACTTGCCTGGATTATGTATCACTTGTATGCATTGTGAACTCACTTGTATGCATTGTGAACTATCTGCTGGTGCAGCGAATTGTGGCAGTGTTGGGGTACTTATGCTGATGCTGTCATCAGTGATAGAATTTTTACAAAAGGATCCATCAATTGACTTGGTGTATCTTCCCTATTCTCACTTGATAGAGGTCAGGAAACTTACAGAGGGAGGCGAAAGACTTCATCAGCAATGACTGCTCTTTTGGCAATTTTGGTTTTGGATGCACACATGGGATTTTTCTTTAGATCTATCAGGTTCTGAGAATCAAAGCCACAACCTCACACAGGGCCAAGAGGCTGATTCAGACACATCCCTTTCCAAAGTAATTAAGCAAAGAGCCACAGGTGATGCCCATTCATTTCAATTTGAAAACTGTTTTCTTCAGGCTCCACAAAGGGGTGGCCTGAGGCAAAGACATTCCTAACATTCAGGGCAAGGGAACCATAGGTAAGCAAATTGCCCAAAGCAGGGTTTCTCCACTGAGACTTTTCTGGTTACACTGATCTCTGAGGTTTCTGAGATGTTCCCATTCCCTTCAGCTATCCAGTACATGGCTATGTCACAGAGTTTGGAGGTGGTACATATCTTGGACACAAAACCATGAGCCTATTCTGGAGAGAGGCCAGAAATCAGGAGGTGAACAGGAACTTAGGAAGATAGTAGGTGTTGTCTATCCATAAGGCAAGCCGCAGTCCATTCATAAAAAGGGCAGAATAAATGCCTGGAAGCTTCCTACTAGTCAGGACACCTCCATTGATGTATTCGCTTTTCTAATAACTACAACCACGGACAGAGTGGATACACAGACATAGAAAAACTCGCCTTCTCAAACGACTTACTAGAAACAGTCGACTCCAAACCAAACAAACAACCTTTGCTACCTATTCTCAGAACATGAGACAAAACCACGAACTCACACCCACACCCACTAAGGTACCTCATTCCCACAACAAGGTCTGTGACTATCCGGAGTGTCCTCTGACTGGTGGACCATACTATGTTCCCCCAAAATGGCCTGTCCTTTATCAGATCAGGTCCCTTTTGCCAACTCTGTTAAGTTGTCAGGAGCCAGCAATGAGCCACTACCTGCTTCCTCAGGAAAGGCCCCTCTTCAGAGTTCTCCTAGCATTTGGTCATCCTCACATCAGGAGGTACCAAGAAAGACTGACTCTGTCCTTGGAAAATTCAAACAAGTGTGCCCACTGGGAATGGGACTGGAACTGGCTCTGGGTGGCTGGCTTCCTGGATCCCAAGTTCAGAGAGTTCCATCACCAAGGAAGTGAGGTAGGTCACTTCCTTCAGGAACTGAATGAGGTCAATACCTTGGCAACCACTTTGTCCTAACAGTTGTTTACAAGGGTCCCATGAGATGGAGGCTGCCCCTACTTTCTCTGACTCAGTCATAAGTTAGAATGGTATATCAACCACAGGCACCATGGAACAGCTCTCCACACAGGCCTGGTTTTGTCCATCTTCTCTACATTAAGAACAGAGCGACTGATTCAGACACAATACTTCATCCTGACCGGTTTTTTTGCCATGGAAGATGATTTTGTGCTCTCAGGTCCTTCATAGCTGCCTAAGTCTTCTCCAGGGATCATTTCTGCATGGACCTTTGAGGATTTCAGCAGGTGGAAGATCCCCTACATACCTGTATTGTAAGACCAACTCTGTCCCTGCTCTACTGTAAAGATAGATTGATGGAACAGTGTATGCTTAGGGTTAATAACAAGTTTTATTTGGCTTAGGAATCATTCTGTGCAATGAATAATGGTTTGGGGAACCTGCGATATTTATAAGAATATATAGGTGAAATATAAGTATGAACACAGAAATCTAGGTAAGATTTGACGCCCAGAAGTGCATTGGGCCCTTGATTGAAATACTCAGCTTTGAATTATATTCTGCACAGATGTCTCAGATAAATTGATATACAATATCATAGGACCTTGTACCTTGGATGATTGAATGTCAAAAAGAACATCCAGTCAGAAGGATAGTCAGTAGGATTAGGAAGATATTCATAGGTTTAGAAAGCAGAGTGAGTATAGGATTTGAACCAAACGTTCTATAACAGTAGGGTTTCGGGTAGAGAATGAATGTAAATATCAACACATGTGAAGAGCCAGTCACATTGATGAACTCTGGAAAGTATGTAGGAAACCATATATCAATAGAGACATTAGGAAATCAGGCAAAGTATAAAGTACGTGATAGGATCAGGCATTTTCAACAGTGTTGAGGTTGAATATATAATCTTAGGAAGAAACAAATATGTAGTCACCAATAAAATTGACATTTGAGAGCATTAGGCAACCTGGACATAGATGTTTTTAGTAATCCATACTCACTTTCCATTTAGACTTCGGTACAAACATAAGTGTGACCTTTGCATTTTGTGAAGGAAGTCTCATGAAAAGACCAGTCATGAAACCCTGTGGAAAACATGTTTTCTGAATTAGGAAGTGATGAAAAGTAAAAGAAAATGCCTATAAATTTCTGAACTAGTGGATTAAATATATATCCTATCATGTGCATTAACTGAAGAAAAAGAAATGTACCAGTATTGAATAAAAATGAATGACAAAATACACATCACGTCCCATAGGAATCTACTTGCATTGATATAAAACTGTGTCAGTTACTGCAGAAATATTAGGATTTGTATGCACCATTTACTGTTAGTTTTCAGTAATAGGAATCAAATATGTAGTTCAGGTGGATGAATATTGCTCAGAATAATCTTGTGAAAAGTTGATTATTAATCCACATATATGAATATGAATGAATTTACGGAGTGTATAATAAGACACATATATTTCATATTTTGAAAAATCTGTAGAGTGTGTGTGTATATATAAATAAACATACACACACACACACACACACGCACGCACACAAACAGACATTAAAAAGTAGCAATATATGCCAATTGAAATTCACCACGAAATATATGTCATCCACAGATCCAAATAAATTTGTTTTACTGAACATGGATTCATGTATAATTTTATTGTACTAGGAAGCTCACCAATAGTTTGAATTTTCAGTTTCAACAGCGTTTAGGAGGAGTGATCTCTTCTCACAATTTGTGTCTGCCAAGTCAGCCACCTCACAAGAATGTACGTGTGGTACCAGGTAGGATTCTATATGTGCATATAAAAATACATGTGCTGAATAGGATACAGAGAAAGGTAGACAGGAATTCACATATTTGTTAACTTTAAAAACACATGGAGAACCATTTCAACAAAAAATTGACTAGATTTATAACTCCTACCCTATATAATGCAAAAGGCAATTCCAATGATACACCATTCCTCCTCTGAACTGCTTGTGTTTCTATTCTGTTTGGGTTAATTTTCTCCATCATATAAGAATTAGTAGTCAGAGTCTAGTTGGCATGGGTTTGTGTCAGGGATTCAGTATTTTGAATGAAAATTTGGAAAATGATTCCAATGTTTATGCAAATATATGCTACAAAAGTATCTTCCCACTCTCATCCATAACAATGCCTTGAGATTACCTTGGCCCCAAGTTAGACACAATTAGAGGAGAAGAGTTAGAAAATCTGTGAATACATATCTGGAATCAAATATGCTCACGAGTTCACAAACTTGGAGGTGGTAGAGGAGATTCCAAAAGTAAGGGACAGGGTAAACACTCCACAAACATGGAGCTCTGCTGGACTAAAGACTTCTTGAGGAACTGCCTCTGAGGTTGGGCACTTGAAATATATGTTGTAGTCAGGAGATTCAGCTTCCTTTGTAGTGAGACCATCAAATCTGGGTATGCTTCTATGTGACCTGGAATACATGATTTCTTATTTTCCAATAAACATGAGGAAGCTGTATTTAATTTTCTGTTTGTAGGTAAACTGTGGCCACTGGGGGCTAATTGTCTACTCTTGTGGACTCTGAAGCCATTTGGTCATCCTCCAGTTTTCCTGGTGTTGCTTGCTGCTGCACTGGGAGTTTCGTATTTGCTTCACGAATTACAAGGAATTCACCTGGGACAAAGTGCTGGAGGGAGTTATGTCACCTGTGGTGAGTCAGGGTCTGCAGAAGAATGTACCAACCAGGCTTCTATTCCACATAGCTTGCCTCCTTGACCATAGCAACCGGATTCTGAACATTGGCCTGAAACCTCTCCATATAACAAGATGCCTTTACATAGAAGCGTCTGCTGGATGCATCATGTCAGTCACAAGCCAATTGGAAGCCAATGGCAGATCCACATGGCCCCACCACAGATGTTTTTTTATCACACACCTGCCCATCACTGCACTAGGCCCACTACTCAGCAGGTTCCAACTTCCTGGAATCTCTGTTATACACCATTTTCATGAAACTCAGTCAAACAAGTCACTGTCCTGCATAATCATGTTCAGCAACAGGACAACCAAAGTTTCTCCAGTGCCATCTGGTCATGGGAATTTGAAAAATTTCATGGTATTTATCCAGCAATTTTTCAAGGATGAAGTTGGCAGCATGTGGGTTTCAATTCATTCAGGGACCATTAAATGTTGTGGAAGTTCATTTCAAATGAAGTTCTGGAGAATTCTCACAGGCAAGGTTTCCCAAATATTGGCCAAAGGGTCACATAAATCCAGGCCCATTGAGGTCTACAATGTAACGTCCATGTGTGTTTTGACTCTCAACTAAGACTGCCAAGTCGTTAAGAATAAAATCATGTGATATCAAGCCTGAGATTCCCAGTGGTCTCTGGAAAGCCACCCTGGGCCTAGATCTCAGTTTCCAAGGGTGACTCTCATGCTTGGCCTTCTAAAATCCCAACTCAATTCATGGCAATACTTCTCTAAGTTCAGTTCCTGTACTCAGTCTCTAAGGGAATCACACCAGAGTTCAAACTCAGGTGGACTCAGTCATCCCTTTCAACTGCCACAAAAATAACCACAATTAATACCAAAACACTCCCACATGGCCCTCACCTTCTTCCATATAGACACTCATCATAACCTCTGACTGTAGATTTCCATGAGGAATGCAGCCCAAGACAGTGTCCAAAATACGCTTTCTTGCCCCTCATTTACCTAAATTCTGAGTGACCTGGACACCCTTCCTGTGAACCAGGAGTGATCAAATAGGCCTGCCGTTAATACTGATCCACTTCTCAAATTTGAGACCTACTGACTGTGGGGTTTAGATTCTTTATGTGAATTGGAGTCATGAGAAAACCCAACCACCTATGTGCTAGCCTCTGCAGGGAATTGAAGAACTCATTTGACCTAAAGGATCCCTATTCTCACTTGATTGATGTCAGAAACCTTACAGAGGAAGGCGAAAGACTTCATCCACAATGACTGCTCTTTTGCTATTTTGGTTTTGGATGCACACATGGGATCTTTCTTTAGATCCATCAGTTGCTGAGAATCTAAGCTACAGCCTAACACAGGGCCAAGACGCTGATTCAGACACATCTCTTTGCAAAGCAATTAAGCAAAGAGCCACAGCTGATGCCCATTCTTTTTTATTTGAAAAAGGTTTTCTTCAGACTTCACAAAGCGTTTTCCTTAGGCAAAGACCTTCCTGACATTCAGGGAAACAGAACAATAGGTAAGCAAAAGGGCCAAAGCAGGGTTTCTCCAATGAGACTTTACAGGTCACACTGGTATGTGAGTTTTCTGAGATGCTCGCCATTCACTTCAGTTATTCAGTACATGACCATGTCACAGAGCATGGAGGTGGTACATATCTTGGATACAAAACCATAAGCCTATTATGGAGAGTGACCAGATTTCAGGAAGAAAACAGGAACTTAGGAAGATCGTAGGTGTTGCCCATCATTATGGCAAGCCGCATTCTATTTATAAATTGGGCAGCATGAATGCTGGTAAGCTTTCAAAAAGACAGGACACATCCATTGATGCTTTCTCTTTTCTAATATCTACAATCACGGACACAGTGGGATACAGCGACACAGAAACACTCGCATTGTCAAATGACTTACTAGAAACAATTCCCCCCAAACCAAACAAACCTCATTTCCTACCTCTTCTCAGAACATGAGCCAAAACCACAAACCCACACCCACACCCACAAAGGCACCTCCTTCCTCCAAGTAGGTTGTGACTATTTGGAGTGTCCTCTGACTGTGGGCCATTCTAGGTTCCCCCAAAATGGCCTGTCCTGTCTCAGATTTTGTGTCCTTTGCCAAGTCTCTGAAGTTGTCAGGAGCCAGCAGTGAGCCACTACCTGTTTTCTCAGGAAAGGCCCCTATTCAGAGTTTTCCTGCCATTTGGCCATCCTAACATCAATAGGTACCAAGAAAGACTGACTCTGTCCTTGGGAAATTCAAAAAGTAAAACCACTGAGACTGGGACTGGGCTGTCAATGTTTGACTGGCTTCCTGGATCGCAAGTTCACAGAGTTCCATCACCAAGGAAGTGAGGTGAGGTCACTTCCGTCAGGAACTGAATGAGTTCACTGCCTTGGCAACCAATCTGTCCTAAGAGTTGCTTCCAAGCTTCCCATGAGATGGAGGCTGTCCCTGCTTCCTGTGACCCTTTCACAAGTTAGAATGGTATATCACCCATAGGCACCCAGGAGCAGCTCTCCACACAGGTATCATTTGGTCCATCTTCTCTACATTAAGAATGGAGAGGCTGATTCAGACAGAACCCTTCACCCTGACCAGGTTGTTTTCCATGGAAGATGACTTTTGCACTCTCAGGTCCTTCAGAGTTGCCTACATGTTCTCCAGAGATTATATCTGCATGGACCTTTGAGGTTTTCAGCAGGTGGAAGATTCCCTATATTCCTGTATTGTAACACCAACTCTGTCCCTGCTCTTCTGTAACGTTAGATTGAGGGAACCATGTATGGTTAGGGTTAATAACATGTTTGATTTGGGTTAGGAATCATTATGCTGAATAAATAATGGTATTGGGAACCTGCAATATGTATAAAAATATATAGGTGAAATATAAGTATAAAAACAGAAATCTAAGTAACATTTGAAGCCCAGAAGGGCACTGGGCCCTTGATTGGGATACTTAGCTTTGAAAAAATTGATATACAATGGCATAGGAGCTTGAACTTTGGATCATAGAATGTAGAAGAGAACATCCAGTCAAAAAGGATAGTCGGTAGTGAAAGGTTAATAAAATAGGTACTTGTCACTTACTGTTTTTCTGTATGCTTAACAAAACACTGTTGAAATCTTGAGAACTGTTTGCTAATCTTGTTCCCAAAATGTGCTGTCCCCAACTGCCAAAGTGTAGAATGTACTCCATCACCCGGTTGCATGCAAACCGACCACTCGCCCTGACCCATCAGTATACTTCCCTCCCTGCCCTCTCCAAGGAAAATATATATGTTCTGCTTAAACTGTTCTCAGGGCTCTCTGCTCTATTCAAGTGAGCTCCGAGCCCCAGCATGCTGGACCCAGAATAAACCCTTTGCTGTTGGATAAGACAGTCTGTTAGTGGTCTCTTCCTTCCATGCTCACCCGACCTTTACATATGGAGATTCCACCGAGTTTTGGCAGCGGTGGACAAAAGACCCTAACAGGTTCCTCTTGGGTTAAGTAAGGCGCCTCTTTCTTGTTTCAGTGTTAAGGTTAGTGCTGGGCAAAATGGCTGTCGATGAAGAGCGTGAGTTCTCTCCGATGGTGTCACAGAGCCACAGGCCACGTCCCTCGGGAACTTCCCAAAGACTCGGGAAATCGAGGAACAATAGTCTCCTCAACTCAGTAATATTTTGTATCTGATTCGGAATTGCCAGCCCATTGGGTTTTGCTGGCTACTCAGTCCTGGTCTCAGTTTTGGATGTCCATTGAATGTCTTTATTGTCTTGTCTTGTCTGTGTCGTGTGTCTTGCATTCACTCTTTGTGTATCTTTCATTATGGGACACAGCACTTCAATGCCCCTGTCCCTGACCCTTGATCACTCGACCAAAGTCCACTTAAGGGCTCAGAATCTTTCTTTTTTAGTTAAACGCTGGACCTTTCAGAATCTCTGTGCCTCAGAATGGCCCACCTTTGAATTAGGATGGCCCCTAGAAGGATCTTTCTACTTCCCACTAATTTAAGAAGTCAGAGATATTGTCTTTCACCCGGGCACACATAGCCATCCGGATCAACAGCCATATATCTTAACTTTGCTGGACCTCTGCAAATCTCCTCCTCAATGGGTGAAGCCTTTCTTTGTCCCTTCCCCTGCTCCTACTCCTTCCCCCATGATCTCTCAAACCCTCTGCTCCTCCTCCTCCTACAACCTTTGTAATCCCTGAGTCAAAAGATTTGACTCTTCTGGACTCTCTTCCCCCTTATTATACCCTGCCTTCGTCCCCCAACCACCAACACCCTCTAAGTGATTCCCCTGCAGCTGACTCAGCCTCTCTACCACTGGAGGAATCTAAGCTGGCCCAGCGCCCTCCAGATAACTCCCCCGCAGCACACACAGCCCCTCCTCTGCAGGAGGAAGCTAGCCCAGCTAAGGAAACTTGATGGTGGTGAATGATTGAAAACCCTGGAACTCCTGTGATGCTCCCACTATGTCTCTACAGACCATTGATTGACGAAGGCCATGGGGGGAAAATGCAAGCCTACAAATATTGGCCTTTCTCCTCTTCCGACCTATATAACTGGAAATATAACAATCCCCCTTTTTCCGAGGACCCCACGGGGCTCATAGTTCTGGTTGAGTCATTGATTTTTTCACATTTGCCTACTTGGGATGACTGTCAACAATTCCTAGGGACTCTCTTCACGACAGAGGAACAAAAGAGAATCTTCCTGGAAGCTATAAAAAAATGTCCTCCGACCAGATTGGAGAGTGATACATCTTCCCAACTTAATCAAAGCTGGTTTTCCTTTGAAACAACCCAACTGGGACACCAACACCATTGAAGTTAGAAAGCATCTGTCCACTTATCGCCAGGTTCTAATAGTGGGCATCCGAATGGCCACTAGGCGACCAACTAATTTGGCCAAGGTAATAGAGATTATTCAAAGGCCTGATGAATCTCCCTCTATGTTTCTAGAGAGAATTATGGAGGCAAGTAGGAGATATACTCCTTTCGATCCTCAGGCAGAGGATCAAAAGGCATCTGTCATGATGGCCTTTATTGGGCAAGCTGCCCTGGATATTAAAAGAAAGTTACAATGCTTAGATGGATTACAAGATATGACTTTGAGAGATTTAGTCAGAGAAGCCAAGAAAATATACCTTAAGAGAGAAACTGAGGAAGAGAATGAAGCAAAGTGAGGATAAAAGAAACAAAAGACAGAATAAGGCGTTGACTAAGGTCCTGGTCACAACAACAAAAGGGCCAGAAATTAAGAAACAGGGAGACAGGAAGGGATACCTGGTCCCATGCCAGAGGCCACCCCTGGCCTCAGATCAATGTACCTACTGTACAAAAAAAAGGACACTGGGCCAAAGAGTGCACTAGAGAGGGACAGCCACGCCAGTCAGCCATTCTGACTCTGGAGGATGACTATGAAAGTCGGGGCTCAGATCTCCTCCCCGAGTTCAGGGTAACTTTTGAAGTGGAGGGGACCCCAGTAATTTTTGAAGTGGATAAAGGGGCAATATACTCATCCCTAGTGTCACATTGGGCCCTCTATCAAATAAAAGGTCTCTAGTTCAAGGGGCTAATGACAGTAAATATCGGGCTTGGACAACTAAGAGGATCATGGACCTGGGGAAAGGAAAAATCCATCACTCCTTCCTAGTAATCCCAGAATTCCTAGCCCCATTGATGGGCAGAGATCTGCTCACCAAGTACCGGGCCAAAATAACTTTTAACCCTGAAGGCCCCCAAGTGGAATTTCTAAATCCTTCACTAAAAACTCCTATAGTCACAGCTCTAAATATGTCAGTAGAAAATGCACATCAACTCACTCACCTTGGTTCAAAGAAACTGCAGGTATTTCTGAAGTATCAAAAACAGAGTTTTCCACTAACTGACTCACAGCAAAAAGAAATAACTAAATGAGTAAAAAAAGCCTGTCGAGTCCATCAATTGGTAAATGCTTACCCTTCCAAGCTTCCTGCAGGATAGCACCTACGAGGAACCAGACCAGGACAATTCTGGGCAGTTGACTTTACTGAAATTAAGCCAGCAAGGTATGGACATAAATATCTTCTAGTCTTTGTAGATACATTTTTAGGATGGATTGAAGCCTTCCCCACTAAAAGAAAAAAAAAAAAAGAAACAGTGCAAATGGTGGTCAAGCAGATCCTGAAAGACATTTTTCAAAGATATGGCCTGCCAAAGGTAATACGGTCTGATAATGCACCGGCGTTCGTGGCCCAAGTAAGTCAGGGGTTAGCCAGGAACCTGGGGATTCATTGGAAGTTTTATTGTGCTTACAGACCCTAGAGTTCAGGACAGGTAGAAAGAATGAATAGAACCATTAAAGAGACCTCAACAAAATTAAGCTTAGAGACCAGCATAAATGATTGGACTATGCTCATGCCTTATACAATGTTTCGTGCAAGAAATACGCCCTCTGTTTCTTTGAGTAACCACACCCCCTGTGAATATCTAGGGTGCCTCTCCTCCAGTAATGGACCAAAGCCCAACTCTAAGACCTAACGATCCCTTTCACACCCCCTTGCTTGACAGACTTAAAGCTCTTGAAAGATCTCAGTGATACCTGTGGAAAAAGCTGGCCACTGCCTACCAAACTGGGGACGAGGGGACTCCACATCGATATCAAGTAAGAGATTCATCTACGTAAGATGATATCAGGTGTCATCCCTGGAACCCCACTGGAAAGGACCATACCAGGTGGTACTTATAACATCTACAGTGGTAAAGGTAGACGGAATCACTTCCTGGATCCATGCCTCTCATCTCAAGCCTGCGCCCTGTCCACACTCTGGCTGGAAACTGGAAAAGACTGGTAACACTTTCAAATTGCTTATTCACCATGTGGATAAGCCTATAGACTCTCCCCTCGGCCACAAGTAGTCCTAACCCTCATCAGCCCGTTCAGCAGCGTTGGCTGATCACAAATTCTACTGGAAATGAAGTTTAATCTATCTCGCATACAGCCCACTTAGGGACCTGGTGACCATCTCTCCACCCAGACATTTGTCAGCTGGCTATAGGTCTTTCCTAATGGGATATCCCTGATGAAGAGGATCCCACTAAAATTCCATTAAATCCCTTCCTTACCATAGATAATGGAAACAAACATTATGGATGTAGGGACACACGAGCCAGATGCAGGTTGGCTAGCCTAGATTACTGTGTTTACCCGGCCGACTGTCAAAGCCATAAACAGCCATGGCTGTGTGGGGGAAAAGCCGACTTCTTCTGTAAGTCATGGGGATGTGAGCATACAGGGGCTGCCTGATGGAACCCAAACTCCGCTTTAAATTCAGTACACAGCATTGGCCATATTACGAATTAGAAAACAAAAACTGATGGCAACCAGAGGGGACTATAGATCCTCAAATCCTGTGTGACCTTTTGAACATCTGCTAGTGCTCAAAAGGGTAAAAGGAGATTCCACTATGTAGAGGCCTTTTCCCTTCTTCGCTCATATCCTGAACTATGCTTATCCAATAGATCCTCACCTTCAACCTTCTGCTCCAGAGTCTCTGCTGTCACTCCCACCTCAGCAACCTGATTTCTCCACTACAATTATTAGATCAAAAACCCAAATCTCTGCCGGTTCTCAGACCATTGCCCCCTTGCTGACGTAGCAGGTACTGAGGTACCCCTCCACCCACTCACTCCTCTCTTCTCCTGTCAGTGCCCGCACCGGGTCCCACCAGGTCCTCTTACCAACTAACCCAAAGCTCAAACCAGCTGAGGAGAGCCCTCAGACCCATATAAAGATGTAATGAAAATGGCCTTTAAAGTTGCTTTGTCATCACTGAAAACAGTTAACTAAGAATTTAAAGTCCCTAACATGTGTTTTGGGATACTCACAACCATCTTCTTCTTTGCTCTACCTGTTCTACTGCTCAAATATTTGTTGCTAAGAAAATTCCAAACCACTTTCCAATTATTTTTTTAACATCTCTCTTTTCTCATTCTCAGATACTCTGAGCTGCTCTGAGCCCCACCTTCTCCGTCTTTCCCCTCTGTACCAGGCCCACAAAAAATCTTTAACTGACCTTCTCCAGAAGTCTTCACCATGGCTGACTTTAGGACTTTCAGCAAAAGAGTCCCTATAAAAAAGTTCAATGTAGTTAAACTTCCTATTTTCATGTTGCCCTGTTCTACTTGGCCACTGGCTAAAAAAATTAGCACTCCTAATCAAGACACCCCCTTACTAGTTTTTCACAAAAATATGTGAACTAGGCCTCTGGCCTTGACATGGGGCTTCACAGACATGGGGCTTCACAGAGATGGCTACATTTCTAAGTTAACGAAGTTAGCAACTGGGCTCCGTGGTAACAGCTGGCAATGGGAAAATAAGAAAGGGAAGAAAAAGCTCTTTCCCTCCCAGGTGTCCTTGAAAAGTTAACTTGCCCAGAACCGAGGAAAAAACAGAAACAAAACTGCTTTTTTCAACTTCTGCAGACTGTGAACTTTTGAGCCCCTTCCATTACATGTTGGGTACAAAATTCTGAAACTACCTTAACTTGGGTTTTAGAGGATTACTTGATTACAACAGAATCAATGCCCTCTGAATCTGGTTGCCACCAAATAGGACTGTTTCCCTGTCTTCAGTGCTATCTTAGGTGAGTTGCCTTGTCCGTCCCTACTACAGCATGATTCTATATACTTAAACATTGTTAATGTTTTCATGAAATGGTCAACAGATGTGATTAATTGTGTAATCGTGCAGATGTTTCCCAGAGTGCTCTATCACAATGCAGGTTCATTTGAAGATCAAATAGGGGGGCATTCAACCCGGTTCCACTGAAAATATATATCCCTCAACATAGCCATCATATTAGGAATAGAAATTGCTGCACTGGTGGCCACGGGAACCACTGCCTTTGTCCATGGGACTCAACAAATGACCCAACAAATGACAGCAATAGACCAAAACTAAGATATTAGAAACCTCCATCAGAGCTTTGCATGAGTCTTTTACCTCTCTCTCTGAAGTTGTTTTTCAGACCACTCGAGGGTTGGACCTCCTTGTCATGAGAGAAGGGGCCTCTGTGCTGCATTGAGAGAAGAAAGTTGTTTGTATGCCGAGCATACTGGAGTTGTAATAAAATCTAAGAGTAAATTAAAAAGATTCCTTGAAAAGCATCAAAGAGACAGAGAGGCCCAAAAAAGGTGGTTTGAGTCTTGGTTCACACAGTCTTCCTGGTTAACTACGTTTTTATCAACCCTGGCCGGTCCAATAATAATCCTCATATTATTGCTAACTATTAAACCCTGTTTTCTCAACCGTGTAATTTCTTTTCTCCAGGCTCAAATTGTACGAGTTAAACTTATGGTAATACCCCACTAGTATACATAGAATGTGACACCCCCCAATGATCATTTTTATGATTAAAAGTAGCCAGAAGAAGAAGTGGGGAATAAAAGGTTAATAAAATAGGTACTTGTCACTTCCTGTTTTTCTGTATGCTTAACAAAACACTGTTGAAATCTTGAGAAATGCTTGCAAATCTTGTTCCCAGTATGTGCTGTCCCCAACTGCCCAACTGCAGAATGTGCTCCCTCACGCAGTTGCACGCAAATCGCCCACTCGCCCTGATTCATCAATAAACTTCCCTCCCTGCCCTCTCCAGGTAAAGTATATAAGCTCTACTTAAGCGATTCTCAGGGCTATCTGCTCTATTCAAGTGAGCTCTGAGCACCAGCATGCTGGACACTCAATAAACCCTTTGCTGTTGCATGAGATAGTCTGTTGGTGGTTTCCTCCTGCGAAGCTCGCCCGACATTTACTATAATGATTGAAAGTAGAAGAGAACATCCAGTCAAAAAGGGATTGTTGATAGAAATAGGAAGATAGTACCTTTAGGAAGAAGTGTGAGTATAGGATTTGGAACAAAAGTTCGTTAGCTACAGGGTTTGGGTTACAGAGTGATTGTTAAAGTCAGCACAGGTGAAGAGTCAGTCACAATGATGAACTGGGGAAAACATGAAGTAAAGCAGATATAAATAGAGACATTACAAAATAAGGCAAAGTATAAAGTGAGTGATAGGATTAGACATTTTGAACAGGGTTGAGTTTGAATACATAATTTAGGAAGAAACAAATATGTAGTCACCAATAGGATTGACATTTGAGAGCATTAGGCAAATTTCAGGTGGGTGAATATTTCTGAGAATAATATTGTGAATAGTTGATTATAAATCCACATACATGAACATGAATGAATTTAGAGAGTGTACATAAGACACATATATTTTTTATTTAGAAAAATCTGGAGAGTACACACAGACAAAAAAAGTAGCAATATATGTCAATCAAAATTCATCATAAAATATATATCATCCACAGATCCAAAAATATTCATTTTACTGAACATGGATTTATGTATAATGTTGTTCAACTAGGAAGCTCACCCATTGTTTCAATATTCAGTACCAACAGGGTTTAGTAGGAGTGATCTCGTCTCACAATTTGTATCTGCCAAGTAAGCCAAATCACAAGAACAAACGTGTGGTACCAGGTAGAATTGTATATGTCCATATTAAAATACACATGCTGAATAGGCTACAGAGAAAGGGAGACAGGAATTCACATGTTTGTTAACTTTAAAAATACATGGAGAACTATTTCAACAAACAATTGACTAGATTTATAACTCCTACTCCCTATCATGCAGAAGGGAAGTCCAACTATACACCGTGCCTCCTCTGAACTACTTGTATTTCTATTCTGTTTGGGTTATTTTTCTCCATCATATTAGGATTAGTAGTCAGAGTCTGGTAGGGTATGGGTTAGTGTCAGGGATTCAGTATTTTGAATGGAAAACAGGAAATTGAATCCAATGTGTATGCAAACATATGCTAAAGAAAAATCTTTCCACTCTCATCCAGAACAATGCCTTGACATTACCTTCGCCTCAAGAAAAACACAATTAGAGGAGAAGAGTTAAAAAATTTGTGAGTACCTATCTGGATTGGAAAATGCTCCCGATTTCACATCATTGGAGTTGGTAGAGGAGTTTCTAAAAGTAATGGACAGGGTAAACACTCCACAAACCTCGAGCTCTGCTGGCCTAAAGATTTTTGAGGATCTGCCTCTGAGGTTGAGCACTTGAAATATATGCTGTTGTCAGGAGCTTTAGCTTACTTTGTAGTGAGACCATCAAAGCTGGGTCTGCATCTATGTGATCTGGATGACATGGTTACTTACTTTCCAATGAAATGAGGCAACAGTGCTGAATTCTCTCTTTGTAGGTAAACTGTGGCCTCTGAGGGCTAATTGTCTCTTCGTGTGTACTGTGAAGCCATTTGGCCATCCTCTAATTTTCGTGGTGTTTTTGCTGCTGCTCTGGGAGTTTGGTATTTGCTTCACAAAATACGAGTTCAAATGGGACACAGTACTGGAGGAGTTCTGTCAGGTGTCAGGGGAAGGGTCTGGAGGAGAATGCACCAAACAGTATTTTATCCCACGTAGCTTGCCCCCTTGACAATAGCAACATGATTCAGAACATTGCCCTGAAACCTCTCCATATAACAAGATTCCTTTACATATAAGGGTCTGCTGGCTACACCATGTCAGTCACAAGCCATTTGGAATCCAATGGTAGATCCTCATGGCCCTACCACTGATGTTTTATCAAACACCTGCACACCACTGCTCTGGGCCACTACTCAGCAGGATCCAACTTACTGGCATCTCTGTTCTAAACCATTTTCATGAAACCCAGTAAATCAAGGTACTGTCTGGTATACTCATGATCAGCAACAAGACATCCAAAAGTTTTCCAGTGCCACCTGGTCATGGGAATTTCAAAAATTTCATGGTATTTATCTAACCATTTTTCAAAGATGAAGTTGGAGTCACTGTGGGTTTCAATTCATTCAGGAATCATTAAATCTTGAGGAAGCTCATTTCAATGAAAGCTCTAAAGAACTCTCACAGGCAAGGCTTCTGAAAGAGTGCCCAAAGAGGCCACATAAAGCCAGGCCCATTGAGGTCTACAAGGTGAGGCCCATGTGTGTTTGACTCTCAACTCAGCCTGCCAAGTCTTTAATAATAAAATCATGTTATATCCTGGTGGAGATTCCCAGTGCTCTGTGGAAAGCCACCCTGGGCCTAGATCTCAGTTTCCAATGGCGACTCTCATGCATGGCCTACTAAAATTCCAACAAAATTCATGGCAATATTTCTCTGACTTTAGTTCCACAACTCAGTCTCTAAGGGGAATCACACCAGAGTTCAAGCCCAGGTGGACACAGTCATTTTTTCCAACCGACACACAAATGACCAAAATTATAACCAAAACACCTCCACATGACACTAATCCTCTTCCATGTAGAGACTCATCCTCACCTCTGGCTGAAGGTTTCTATGAGGGGCGCAGCCAAAGACAGTTTCCAAAATAAGCTCGCTTGCCCCTCATTTGCCTAAAGTCAGGGTGGCCTGGACACCCTTCCTGTGAACCAGGAGTGACAAAATAAGCATGCCTTTAATACTGCTCTGTTTCTCCAATTTGAGCCCTACTGTTTTTCAGATATAGATTCTTTATTTCATTTGGAGTCATGTGAAAACCCAAGCACCACTGCAGGGCTTGGAAGAACTCATTTCATCCAAAGAATCCCTATTCTCACTTGATGGAGGTCATGAACCTAACAGAGGAAGGCAAGTGACTTCATCCACAATGACTGATCTTTTTGCAATTATGGTTTTGGATGGACACAAGCGATCATTCTTTAGATCCATCAGGAGCTGAGAATCTAAGTCACAGCCACACATAAGACCAAAAGGCTAATTCAGCCACATCCCTTACCAAAGCAATTAAGCAAAGAGCCACAGATGATGCCCATTCATTTCCATTTCAAAACTGTTTTCCTCAGGCTTCACAGAGGGGTGGCCTGAGGCAAAGGCCTTCCAGACTTTCAGGGCAACAGAAAAATAGTTAAG
This sequence comes from Callospermophilus lateralis, assembly GCF_048772815.1. Lineage (NCBI taxonomy): Eukaryota > Metazoa > Chordata > Mammalia > Rodentia > Sciuridae > Callospermophilus > Callospermophilus lateralis. Next base: position 182,652 of record NW_027513107.1, on the reverse strand, counting down.
CAAAAGATCCAAAGTAGGGTCTCTCCTCTGAGACTTTCCTGGTCACACTGATATTTGACATTCAGGGCAACAGAACAATAGTTAAGCAAAAGATCCAAAGTAGGGTCTCTCCACAGAGACTTTCCTGGTCACACTGATATCTGAGTTTTCTGAGAATCTCGCCATTCTCTTAAGCTATCCAGTACATGGCCATGTCACAGGGCGTGGAGGTGGTACATATCTTGGAAACAAAACCATGAGCCAATTCTGGAGAATGGCCAGAATTCAGGAAGAAAACAGGAACTTAGGTAGATAGCAGGTGTTGCCCATGGATAAGACAGGTTGCATTCCATTCATTAATTGGCCAGGATGAATTATGGGAAGATTTATACTAGACTAGACATATATTAATGCATTATCTTGTCAAATGTCTACAACAACGGACACAGTGAAATACACAGACATAGGAACACTAGTCTGGTCAAACAACTTACTAGAAATAGTCCACTGCAAACGAAAAAACCGACTTTCCTACCTATTCTCAGAACATGAGACAGAACCACAAACACACACCCACTCCCACAAAGGCACCTCCTTCCCTCAAGTAGGTCTGTGACTATCCAAAGTGTTCTCTGACTTGTGGGCCATACTATCTTCTCCCAAAATGGCCTGTCCTCTATCAGATCTGGTTTCCTTGGCCAACTCTGTGAAGGTGTCAGGAAAAAGTGGTGAGCCACTACCTGCTTTCTCAGGAAAGGTCCCTCTTCAGAGCTCTCCTCCATTTGTCCTTCCTTACATCAGTAGGTACCAAAAAAGACTGACTCTGTCCTTGTTAAATCCAACCAAGTGAGCCCACTGATACTGGGACTGGGACTGCTTCTGGGTGGCTGACTTCTTGGATACCAAGTTCAGAGAGTTCCATCACCAAGGAAATGAGGTATGTCACTTTCTTTGGAACTGAATGAGGTCACTGCCTTGGCAAACACTTTGTCCTAAGAGTTGCTTCCAAGGGTCCCATGAGATGGAGCCGGCCTCTACTTCTTGTGACACTTTCACTAGTTAGAATGGTATATCAACCAGAGGAACCTGGGAACAGCTCTTCACCCAGACCTGGTTTTGTCCATCTTCTCTACAATAAGAAGGGAGAGGCTGATTCAGACACATCCCTTCATCCTGACCAGGTTGTTTGCCATGGAAGATGACTTTTGCTCTCTCAGGTCCTTTATACCTGCCTAAATCTTCTCCAGGTATCATTTCTGAATGGACCTTTGAGGTTCTCGCAGGTGGAAGGTACCCTAATTTCCTGTATTGTAAGAACAACTCTTTCCCTGCTCTTCTGTAAAATGAGATTGAGGGAACAGTGTATGTTTTGGGTTAATAACAGGTTCGATTTCAGTTAGGAACCATTCTGCTGGATGAATAATGGTATTGGGTACCTACGATATTAATAAGAATATAGAGTTGAAATAAATGTACAAAAACAGAAATCTAAGTAAGATTTGAAGGCCAGAAATCATTCGGCCCTTCACTGGGATACTTAGCTTTTAATTATGTTCTGCAAAGATGTCTCAGATAATTCAATAATAAATGGCATAGGACCTTGTACCTTGGATGATTGAATGTAGAAGAGAACATCCAGTCAAAAAGGGATAGTAGGTAGGATTAAGAAGATAGTCGGTAGGTTTAGGAAGAAGAGTGAGTATAGGATTTGGATCAAAAGTTCTTTCCTAATAGGGTTTTGGTTAGAGGGTGAATGTTAATGTCAGCACATATGAAGAGTGAGTCACTATGATGAGCTTGGGAAAATATGTAGAAAAACAGATATCAATAGAGACATTATGAAATCATGCAAAGTATAAAATGAGTGATAGGTTTAGACATTTTCTACAAGGTTGAGTTTCAATATATAATCTTATGAAGAAACAAATATGTCGTCACCAATAGGATTGACATTTGAGAGCATTAGGCAACCTGGACATGGATGTTTTAGTAATCCATGTACAATTTCCCTTTTGGCTTTGGTACAGTCTTAAGTGTGACCTTCACATTTTTAGTTCCGAATATTACTGTGATAAAATGTTTATGTAGATCAGGTGACATGAGTATTTCTACCACCTTTTCTGGGAGCAATATATTGAAGACATAAAATTAGTTTTGGGGGTACAAAGAGGTGTACCCTGTGTCTATGAATATAGAGATAAAGCATGAATAGACCATAATGTGAATAAATAATATTAGTTGTTCCAAATTTAAATTATGTATTGAACTGATATCTGAAAAATTACAGGAAATCTTATATTGATATACAATCATTCATTCCAACCAATTATACATCAAATGGTAATATTAGTGTTTTGGTTTATCATGAAGAGTGTGTGAGTTTTGCTTCAATAGTGATTATGGAAATTGAAAATAATGTGTTTGGAAAGAATTCTCATGAAAAGACCAGTCAAGAAACCCTGACAATACATGTGTTCTGAAGCAAGAAGTGATTAAAGTTGAAACAAATGCCTATAAATTTGTGAACTTGTGGATGAAATGTATATCCTATGATGTGCAAACCCTGAAGAAATAGTAATGTACCAGTGTTGAATACAAATGAACGTCAAATTACATATCATGTGCCATAGGAATCTACTTGCATTGATGTTAGACTGGGTTAGTTACTGTAGAATTTTTAGGATTTGTATGCACCATTCACTGAAGTTAGTTTTCAGTACTAGGAAACAAACATGTATTTCAGTTAAATGAATATGTCTGAGAATAATCTTGTGAAAAGTTGATTATAAATCCAAGTACATGAACACGAATGAATTAAGAGAGTGTATATAAGACACATATTTCATATTTTGAAAAATCTACAGAGTGTATGTATATATACAAAAAAAACACAAATAGACATTAAAAAGTAGCAATATATATGCCAAACAAAATTCATCATTAAATATATATCATCCCCAGATGCAAAAATATTTATTTTACTGAACATGAGCTTATGTATAATGTTGTTCTACTAGGAAGCTTGTAGGTTGAATTTTCAGTTCCAACAGCGTTTAAGAGGAGTGAACTCTTCTCACAATTTGTATCTGCCAAGTCAGCCACCTCCCAAAAATGTACATGTGATACCTGGTAGGATTCTATATATGTATATAAATATACATGGGTGAAATGGCTACAGAGAATTTGAAACAAGAATTCACATATCTGTTAACTTTAAAAACACATGGAGATCTATTTCAATTAAAAATTGACTAGATTTATAACTCCTACCTTATATAATGCAAAAGGCAAGTAAAAATATACAACATGCCTCCTCTGAACTGCTTGTATTTATATTTGTTTGGGTTATTTTTCTCCTTTTTATTAGGTTGAGTAGTCTGAGCCTAATAGGTTCGGGTTAGTGTCAGGGATTCACTATTTCAATAGGAAAATTGAAAAATGAATCCAATGTGTATGCAAATATGTGCTGCATAAATATCCTTCCACTCTCATCCAGAGCAATGCCTTGTCAATACCTTTGCCCCAATTAAGACACAATTGGAGGAGAAGAGTTAGAAAATCAGTGAATACATATCTGGAATGGAAATGCTCAGGAGTTCACAATCTTGGAGGTGGTAGAGGAGTTTCCAAAAGTAAGGGACTGGGTTAACACTCCACAAACATGGAGCTCTTCTGGCCTAAAAACTTTTTGAGAAACTTTCTGTGAGGGTGGGCACTTGAAAAATATGTTGTTGTCAGGAGATTTGACTTCTTTGCGTGAGACCATCAAAGCTGGGTCTGCATTTATGTGACCTGGAGGACATGGCTTCTTATATTCCAATAAAGATGAGCAGCAGTACTGCATTATCTCTTTGTAGGTAAACTGTGACCACTGGGGACTAAGTTTCTCCCCATGTGGACTGTGAAGCCATTTGGTCCTGGTATACTTTTTGTCGTGTTTTTGCTACTGCACTCGGAGTTTGGTATTTGCTTCATGACATACAAGGAGCTAAACTGTGACACAATGCTGGAGGGAGTTCTGTCACGTGTGGTGTGCCAGGGTATGCAGGAGAATGCACCAACCAGGCTTCTAACCCTCATAGCTTGCCCCATTGCCCCCTTGTCCATATCAACCTAATTCTGAACATTGCCCTGAAACCTCTCCATATAACAAGATGCCTTTACATATAAGGGTCTGCTGGCTGCACCATGTAAGTAACATGCCATTTGGAATACAATGGTAGATCCTCATGACCCTACCACTGGTGATTTATCACACACCTGCCCAAAACTGCTCTAGGCCCACTACTCAGCAGGCTCTAACTTACTGGCATCTCTGTACTACACCATTTTCATGAAACCCAGTCAATCAAGGCACTGTCTGGTATACTCTTGATCAGCAATAAGAAATCCAAAGGTTCTCCAGTGCCACCTGGTAATGGGAATTTCAAATTTTCATGGTATTTATCTAGCCATTTTTCAAGGATGAAGTTGGAGGCACTGTGGCTTTCAATTCATTCAGTAACCATTAAATGTTGAGGAAGCTCAATTCAATAAAAGCTCTGGAGAACTCTCACAGGCAAGGCTTCTGAAAGAGTGCCAAAATGGTCACATGATGCCAGGCCCATTAAAGTCTACAATGTGAGTCCTATGTATTTTTCGAATCTCAAATATGGCTGCCATGTCTTTGAGAATAAAATCAGGTGATATCCTGGCAGAGATTCCCAGTGCTCTGTGGAAAGCCACCCTGGCCCTAGATCTCAGTTTACAAGGGCGACTCACATGCGTGGCCTCCTAAAATCCAAACAAAATTCATGGCAATACTTCTCTGAGTTCAGTTTCACAACTCAGTCTCTAAGGGGAATCACACCAAAGTTCAAACCCAAGTGGACCCAGTCATTTCTTCCAACCGCCAAACAAATGGCCAAAATTAAAACCAAAACATTCCCACATGGCCCTCATCTTCTTCCATATAGTCACTCATCGTAACCTCTGGCTGGAGTTTTCCATCAGGGGCACAGCCCAAGACTGTGTCCAAAAAAACCTCGCTTGCCCCTCATTTGCCTAAAGTCAGGGTGGCCTTGACAGCCCTCCTGTGAACCAGAAGTGATCAAATAAGCCTGCCGTTAATACTGCTCTGTTTCTACAATTTGAGGCCTACTGACTTTCAGGTATAGATTCTATATGTGATTTGGAGTCATACGAAAACCCAAGCACCTCATCAGGGCTTTGAAGAACTCATTTGACCCAAATGAGTTCTTCAAACTCATTTGGGTATGACCCAAAGAATCCCTATTCACACTTGATGGAGGTCAGGAACCTAACAGAGGAAGACGAGAGACTTCATCCACAATGACTGATTTTTTGCCATTATAGTTTTGGACGCACACATGGGATCATTCTTTATATCCATCATGTGCTGAGAATCTAAATCACAGCCACAAAGAAGGCCAAGAGGCTTATTCAGCCACATCCATTTCCAAAGCAATTAAGCAAAGAGCCACAGGTGATGCCCATTCATTTCCATTTCAAAACTATATTCTTCAGGCTTCACAACGGGGTGCCCTGAAGCAAAGACCTTCCAGATATTCAGTGTAACAAAACAGTACTTAAGCAAAAGGTCCAAAGCAGGGTCTCTCCACTGAGAGTTTCTTGGTCACACTGATATCTGAGTTTTCTGAGATGCTCGCCATTCTTTTCAGCTATCCAGTACATGACCATGTCACAGAGCTTGGAGGTGGTACATATCGTGGACACAAAACCATGAGCCTATTCTGGAGACTGGCCAGAATACAGGAAGAAAACATTAACTTGGGAAGATAGCAGGTGTTTCCCTTCGATAAGACAAGCTGCAGTTCATTCATATATTGGGCAGGATGAATTTTGGGAATATTTATACTTTAAAGGACACATTCATTAATGCATTTTCTTTTCTAATGTTTACAACAACGGACACAGTGGAATACACAGACATGGAAATACTTGCCTTGTCAAACGACTTACTAGAACAGTCCACTGAAAACCACAAACAAAAAAACAACAACAAAAAAAAAAAAACGCCTTTCCTACCTATTCTCAGAACATGAGACAGAACCACAAACCCATACCCACTCCCACAACTGCAGCTCCTTCCCCCAAGTATGTCTGTGATTAGAAGGAGTGTCCTATGACTGGTGAGTCATACTATGTTCTCCCAAAATGGCCTGTCCTCTTTCAGATCTGGTTTCCATGGCCAACTCTGTGAAGTTGTCAGGAAAAAGTGGCGAGCCACTACCTGCTTTCTCAGGAAAGGTCCCTCTTCAGAGCTCTTCTGGCATTTGGCCATCCTCACATCAGTAGGTACCAAGAAAGATTGATTTTGTCCTTGGAAAATCGAAACAAGTGAGTCCACTGGGACTGGAACTGGGACTGCCTCTGGGTGCCTGGCTTCTTGGATACCAAGTTCAGAGAGTTCCATCACCAAATAATGAGGTATGTCACTTTCTTTGGAACTGAATGAGGTCACTGCCTTGGCAACCACTTTTCCCTAACAGTTGCTTCCAAGGGTCCCATGAGATGGAGCCGGCCTCTACTTCCTGTGACACTTTCACAAGTTAGAATGAAATATCAACGATAGACACCCAGGAACAGCTCTACACACAGGTCTGGTTTTGTCAGTCTTCTCTACAATAAGAAGAGAGAGGCTGATTAAGACACATCCCTTCATCCTGACCAGGTGTTTTGCCATGGAAGATGAGTTTTGCTCACTCAGGTCCTTTATACCTGCCTACAACTTGTCCAGGTATCATTTCTGCATGGACCTTTGAGGTTCTCAGCAGGTGGACTGTCCCCTTCTTTCCTGTATTGTAAGAACAACTCTGTCCCTGCTCTTCTGTAAAATGAGATTGAGGGAACAGTGTATGTTTCGGGTTAATAACAGGTTCGATTTGTGTTAGGAATCATTCTGTGTGATGAATAATAGTGTTGGGGACCTTCGATATTTACAAGAATATGGAGGTTAAATATAAGTATGAGAACAGAAATCTAGGTATGATTTGAAGCCCAGAAGGGCATTGAGCCCTTGATTGGGATAATTAGCTTTGAATTATGTTCTGCAAAGATGTCTCAGTTAATTCAATACACAATGGCATAGGACTTTGAACCTTGGATGATTGAATGTAGAAGAGTACATCCAGTCAAAAAGGGATAGTCAGTAAGATTATGAAGCTAGTCGGTAGGTTTAGGAAGAAGAGTGAGTATTTGATTTGGACAAAAGTTCTTTAACAATAGGGTTTCGGTTAGAGAGTGAATGTAAATGTCAGCACATATGAAGAGTCAGTCACTATGATGAGCTGGGAAAAAATGTAGAAAAGCAGATATCAATAGAGACATTATGAAATCAGGCAAAGTATAAAGTGAGTGATAGGATTAGACATTTTCAACAGGGTTGAGTTTGAATACATAATCTTTGGAAGAAAAAAATATGTAGTCACCAATAGGATTGACAGTTAAGAGCATTAGGCAACCTGGACATAGATGTTTTTAGTAATCCATGTTCACTTTTCATTTAGTCCTTTGTCTAATCATAACCGTGACCATTACATTATTTGTCCAGAATATTACTGTGAAAAAATGTATATGTAGATCAGGTGACATGAGTATTTCGTCCACCATTTCTGGAAACAATATATTGAAGACGTAAAATTAGTATTGGGGGTACAAAGAGGTGCACCCTGTGTCTATGAATATAGAGATAAAGCATGAATAGACAATACTGTGAATAAATAATATAACTTGTTCCAACATTAAATAATGGATTGAACTGATATCTGGAAAATTACAGGAAATCTTATATTGATATACAATCATTCATTCCCACCAATTATACATCTAATGGTAATATTAGTGTTTTGGTTTATCATGAACAGTGTGTGAGTTTTGCTTCAAAAGTGATTATGGAAATCGAAAATAATATGTTTGGAAAGAAGTCTCATGAAAAGACCAGTCAGGAAACCTGGAGGAATGCATATATTATAAAGCAGGAAGCGATTGAAATTCAATCAAATGCCTATAAATTTGCTAATTTGTGGATGAAATATATATCCTATGATGTGCATAAACTCATGAAATAGTAATGTACCATTGTTGAATAAAAATGAACGTCAAAATACACATCATGTCCCATAGGAATCTACTGGCATTGATTTTAAACTGTAGAAATATTAGGATTCTCGTGCATTATTCACCGAATTTAGTTATCTCTTTTTTTAAATTTTTATATATGGTTGTTCAAAACATTACATAGTTCTTGATAAATAATATTTCACACTTTGATTTATGTGGATTATGAACTCCCATTTTTGCCCCGTATACAGATTGCAGAATCACATCAGTTACACATCCATTGATTCATATATTGCCATACTAGTGTCTGTTGTATTCTGCTGCCTTTCCTATCCTCTACTATCCCCCCTCCCCTCCAGTCTCCTCCCCTCTTCTCTCTCTACCCCCTATACAGTAATAAATTTCTCCCCCTTGTATTATTTTTCCCTTTCCCCTCACTTCCTCTTGTATGTAATTTTGTATAACCCTGAGGTTCTCCTTCCATTTTCATGCAGTTTCCCTTCTCTCTCCCTTTCCCTTCCACCTCTCATCCCTGTTTAATGTTAATCTTCTTCTCATGCTCCTCGTCCCTACTCTGTTCTTAGTTACTCTCCTTATATCAAAGAAGACATTTGGCATTTGTTTTTTAGGGATTGGCTAGCTTCACTTAGCATAATCTGTTCTAATGCCATCCATTTCCCTGCAAATTCTATGATTCTGTCATTTTTTAATGCCGAGTAATACACCATTGTGTATAAATGCCACATTTTTTTCATTCATTCTTCTATTGAAGGGCATCTAGGTTGGTTCCACAGTCTTGCTATTGTGAATTGTGCTGCTATGAGCATCGATGTAGCAGTGTCCCTGTAGCATGCTCTTTTTAGGTCTTTAGGTTTTAGACCGAGAAGGGGAATAACTGGGTCAAATGGTGGTTCCGTTCCCAGCTTTCCAAGAAATCTCCATACTGCTTTCCCATTTGCCTGCACCAATTTGCAGTCCCACCAGAAATATACAAGTGTACCTGTTTCCCCAGATCCTCGCCAGCACTTGTTATTGTTTGACTTCATAATGGCTGCCAATCTTACTGGAGTGAGATGGTATCTTAGGGTGGTTTTTATTCACATTTCTCTGACTGCTGGAGATGGTGACCATTTTTTCATGTACTTGTTGATTGATTGTATGTCCTCCTCTGAGAAGTGTCTGTTCAGGTTCTTGGCCCATTTGTTGTTTGGGTTATTTGTTATCTTATTGACTAATTTTTTGAGTTCTTTGTATACTCTGGATATTAGTGCTCTCTCTGAAGTGTTAGGAGGAAAGATTTGTTCCCAGGATGTGGGCTCCCTATTTTCCTCTCTTACTGTTTCTTTTGCTGAGAAAAAACCTTTTTAGTTTGAGTAAGTCCCATGTGTTGATTCTAGTTATTAACGCTTGTGCTATGGGTGTCCTATTGAGGAATTTGGAGGCGACCCCACAGTATGTAGATCGTAGCCAACGTTGTCTTCTATCAGACACCATGTCTCTGATTTGATATCAAGCTCCTTGATCCATTTTGAGTTAACTTTTGTGCATGGCGAGAGAAAGGGATTCAGCTTCTTTTTGTTACATATGGATTTCCAGGTTTCCCAGCACCATTTGTTGAAGATGCTATCATTCATCCATTGCATGCTTTTAGCACCTTTATCAAATGTAAGATAGTTGTATTTTTTGGATTGGTTTCTGTGTCCTTTATTCTGTACCATTGGTCCACCCACCTGTTTTGGTACCAGTACCATGCTATTTTTGTTACTATTGTTCTGTAGTATAGTTTTAAGTCTGGTATCGCTATACCGACTGATTCACACTTCCTGCTTAGTGTTGTTTTTGCTATTCCATATGAATTTCCATATGAATTTCATGATTGCTTTCTCTATTTCTACAAGAAATGCCGTTGGGTTTTGATTGGCATTGCATTAAACCTATAGAGAACTTTTAGTAATATCGCCATTTTGATGATGTTAGTTCTGTCTATCTATGAACAGGGTACATTTTTACATCTTCTAATATATTCCTCTATTTTTCTCTTTAGGTTTCTCTAGTTTTCCTTGTATAAAACTTGCACCTCTTTTGTTAGGTTGATTCCCAATTATTTTTTTTTTTTTAGTATATTGTGAATGGAGTGGTTGTCCTCATTTCCGTTTCAGAGGATTTGTCACTGATATTCAGGAATGTCTTTGATTTATGAGTGTTGATTTTATATCCTGCCACTTTGCTGAATTCATTTATTTGCTCTATTAGTTTCTTTGTAGACCCTTTTGGGTCTGCTAGGAATAGAATCATGTCATCTGCAATAGTGATAATTTAAGTTCTTCTTTTCCTATTTATATGCCTTTAATTTCTTTCATCTCTCTAATTGCTCTGGCCAGTGTTTCGAGAACTATGTTGAACAGAAGTGGTGAAAGAGGGCATACCTGTCTTGTTCCAGAATTTAGGGGGAATGCCTTCAATTTTTCTCCATTCAGAAGTATGCTAGCCTGAGACTTAGCATAGATTGCTTTTACAATATTGAGGTATGTTCCTGTTATCCCTAGTTTTTCTAGAATTTTGAACATAAAGGGATGCTGTACTTTGTCGAATGCTTTTTCTGCATCTATCGAGATGATCATATGGTTCTTATTTTTAAGTCTATTTATGTGATGAATAACATTTATTGATTTCTGTATATTGAACCAGCCTTGCATCCCACGGATGAATCCTACTTGAACATGGTGCACAATTATTTTTGATATGCTTTTGTATCTGATTTGCCAGAATTTAATTGAGGATTTTTTCCTCTAGGCTCATTAGAGATATTGGTCTGTAGTTTTCATTCTTTGAAGTGTCTTTGTCTGGTGTAGGAATCAGAGTGATGTTGACCTCATAGAATGAATTTGGAAGTTCTCCCTCTTTTTCAATTTCCTGAAATAGCTTGAAAAGTATTGGTATTAGTTCCCCTTTAAAGGTTTTGTAAAACTCTGTTGTATACCCATCAGGTCCTGGGCTTTTCTTACTTGGTAGTGTTTTGATGGTTTTTTCTATTTCCTCAATTGATATTGGTCTGTTTAGGTTGTCTATATCCTCCTGACTCAATCTGGGCAGATCATATGACTTAAGAAATTTATCGATGCCTTCACTGTCTTCTATTTTATTAGAGTACAAAGATTCAAAATAATTTCGGATTATCTTCTGTATATCTGAAATATCTGTTATGATATTGTCTTTTTCATCCTGTATGCTAGTAATTTGAGTTCTCTCTCTTTTTGTCTTCTTTAGCATGGCTAAGAGTCTGAAGATTTTTTTTTATTTTTTCAAAGAACCAAATGGGTTGATGTGTCTGCTGTGCTTGCAGGCCGCTAGTCCTGTTCCGCCGGTCAGTTGCAGGTCTGCCTACCTTGCGGGAGCGGGTGGTGGCTCTGCTTTGGCCCTACTGCAATTGGGGTGTCGAGACTACGATGCTGGCAGATCGCTGGGCCTGTTCCGGGTGCGGGCAAAGACTCTGCTCTGCCCCTACTCCAATTGGGTTGACGTGACTACCACGCCGGTGGGCCGTTGTGCTTGTACTGGGCGCGGGAGAAAGCTCTGCTCTGCCACTACTCCAATTGGGGTGTCATGTCTACCATGGCGGCAGGCCGCTGGGCCTGTTCCGAAGGTCAGTCACAGGTCTGCTTTTGTGGCAGGCGCGGGGGGCGGCCTGCTTGGCCCCTACTACAATTTGGGTGACGTGACTACCACACCAGCTGGTGGCTGGGCCTGATCCGGGCGCAGGCAGTGGCACTGCTCTTTCCCTACTCCATTTGGGGTGACGTGGGTGCCACGCCTGTGGGCCTGATGAATCTTCCTCTATGTTTCTAGAGAGAATTACGGAGGCATATAGGAGATATACTCCTTTCGATCCTCATGCAGAGGATCAAAAATCATCTGTCACAATGGCCTTTATTGGGCATGCTGCCTTGGATATTTAAAGAAAGTTACAATGCTTAGATGGATTACAAGATATGACTTTGAGAGATTTAGTCAGAGAAGCCGAGAAAGTATACTATAAGAGAGAAACTGAGGAAGAGAAGGGAGCAAAAGGACGATAAAAGAAACAAAAGACAGACTAAGGAGTTGACTAAGGTCCCGGTCACAATAACAAAAAGGCCAGAAATTAAGAAACAGGGAGACAGGAAGGGATACCTGGTCCCACGCCAGAGGCCACCCCTGACCTCAGATCAATGTGCCTACTGTAAAGAAAGAGGACACTGGGTTCATGAGTGCCCTAGAAAGAGGCAGCCACGCCAGCCAGCCATTCTGACTCTTCAGCATGACTACGAAAGTCGGGGCTCAGATCCCCTCCCTGAGCTCAGCATATCTTTTGAAGTGGAGGAGACACCAGTAAACTTTGAAGTGGATACAGGCGCAATAAACTCAGCACTTAAGGCCCCATTGGGCCCTCTATCAAATAAAAGGTCTCTAGTTCAAGGGGCTAATGGCAGTAAATATCGGACTTGTATAACTAAGAGGATCATGGACCTGGGGAAAGGAAAAATCCATCACTCCTTTTTAGTAATCCCAGAATGCATGGCAGACTTTTGCTGTACGTCATGGGGATGTGAGCATACAGGGGCTGCCTGATGGAACACAAACTCCTCATCAAATTCAGTACACAGCATTGGCCATATTACCAATTAGATAACCAAAACCGATGGCCCCCAGAGGGGTCTCTTGATCCTCAAATTCTGCGTGACCATTTTTTTTAAAGAGAGAGGTGAGAGAGAGAGAGACAGAGAGAATTTTTAATATTTATTTTTTAGTTTTTTGCTGGACACGACATCTTTGTTTGTATGTGGTGCTGAGGATCGAACCCGGGCCGCACGCATGCCAAGCGAGCGTGCTACAATTGAGCCACATCCCCAGCCCTGTGTGACCTCTTTAACTTCTGCAAGTGCTCAAAAGGGTGAAAGGAGATTCCCCTATGGGCATGCCTTTTCCACCCTTCACTCATATCCTGAACTATGCTTATCCAATCAATCCTCACCTTCAGCCTTGTGCTCCAGAGTCTCTGCTGTAACTCTCACCTCAGCAACCTGATTTCTCCCCTCCAATTATTAGATCAAAAACCCAAATCTCTGCTGGTTCTCAGACCATCGCCATCTTGCTGAAGTAGCAGGTACTCAGGTTCCCATCCACCGACTCACTCCTCTCTTCTCCTGTCCGTGCCCGCCCCGGGTCCCACCAGGTCCTCTTACCAGCTAACACAAAGCTGAAACTAGCTGAGGAGAGCCCTCAGACTCCTATCAAAGATGTAATGAAAATGGCCTTTAAAGTTGCTTTGTCATCACTGAAAACAGTTTACTAAAAATTTAAAGTCCCTCACATGCATTTTGGGATACTCACTCTTGTCTTCCCCTCTGCTCTACCTGTTCTACAGCTCAAGTTTTTTTTGCTAGGAAAATCCCAAACCCCTTTCCCATTATTCTTTTACATCTCTCCTTCCTTATTCTCAGATCCTCGGAGCTGCTGTCAGCCCCACCTTCCCTGTCTTCCCCTTCTGTACCAGGCCTACAGAAAATTCTTAACTGACTTTCTACAGAAGTCTTCACCATGGCTGACTTTAGGACTTTCAGCAAAAGAGTCCCTATAAAAGAGTTCAATGTAGATAAACTTCCTCTTTTAGTGTTGCCTTGTTCTACTTGGCCACTGGCTAAAAAAATAAGCACTTCTATGCTAGACACCCCATTACTTGTTTTCCACAAAATATATGAACAAGGCCTCTGGCCATGAGCTGGGGCTTTACAGAGATGGCTATATTTCTAAGATAAAGAAGTTACCATCAGGGCTCCATGGTAACAGCTGTCAGGGGCGAAAAATAAGAAAGGTAGGAAAAAGCTCTTTCCCTCCCAGGTGTTCTTGAAAAGTTAACTTGCCCAGAACTGAGGTAAAAACAGAAACAACAACGGCTTTTTTGAACTTCTGAAGACTGTGAACTTCAGAGCCCCTTCCCTTACATGTTGGGTACAAAATTCTGAAACTACCTAAACTTGAGTTTCAGGAGAATAATTGATTACAACAGAAGCAATGCCCTCTGAATCTGGTTGCAACCAAATAGGACGGTTTCCCTGTCTTCGTTGCTATCTTAGGTGCCTTGCCTTGTCCGTCCCTACAACAGCATAATTGTATATAATTAAACATTGTTTATGTTTTAAAGAAATTGTCAACTGATGTGATTAATTGTGTAATGGTGCAGATGTTTCCCAGAGTGCTCTGTCATGATGAAATGAAATAGAGGGGCATACAACCCGTTTCCACTGGGAACATATATCCCTCACTTTAGCCATCCTATTCGGAATAGGAGTTGCTTCAGGGGTGGGCACAGGAACCACTGCCCTCGTCCATGGGACACAACAAATGACCCTATTAGAAGAAGCAATAGACCAAAACTAAGATATTAGATACCTCCATCAGAGCTTTGCATGAATTTTTAACCTCTCTCTCTGAAGTTGTTTTACAGAACAGGCGAATGACACAAAACACACACACACACACACAGAAAAAAAAAATAGCAAAATATATGTCAATCAAAATTTTCATAAAATATATATCATAAAAAGATCCAAAAATATTCATTTTACTGAACATGGATTTATGTATAATGTTGTTCAACTAGCAAGCTCACCCATTGGTTGAATATTCAGTTCCAACACGGTTAAGTAGGAGTGATCTCTTCTCACAATTTGTATCTGCCAACTCATCCACCTCACAAGAATGTATATGTGGTACCAGGTATGATTCTATATATCCATATAAAAATATATGTGCTGAATAGGCTACAGAGAAAGGGAGACAGGAATTCACAATTTTTTAACTTTAAAAACACATGGAAAACTATTTCAACAAAAAATTGACTAGATTTAACTCCTACTCTGTATCATGCAAAAGGCAAGTCCAAATATACACCATGCCTCCTCTAAACTGCTTGTATTTCTATTCATGGCAATACTTCTCTGAGTTCAGTTCCAGAACGCAGTCTCTAAGGGAAATCCCAACAGAGTTCAAGCCAAGGTGGACCAAGATATTTCTTACAACCACCACACAAATGACCACAATTAAAAACAAAACACTCAAACATGGTCCTCATCTTCTTCCATATAGTCACTCATCGTAACCTCTGTCTGGAGGTTTCCATGAAGGGCTCACCCAAAGACAGTGTCCAAATAAACTCCCTTGCCCCTCATTTGCCTAAAGTCATGTTGGCCTGGACACCCTTTCTGTGAACCAGGAGTGATCAAATAAGCCTCCCTTTAATACTGCTCTGTTTCTCCAATTTGAGGCCTACTGACTTTCAAGTATAGATTCTTTATGTGATTTGGAGTCATACGAAAACCTAAGCACCTCTGCAGTGATTTTTAGAACTCATTTGACCCAAGGAATACCTATTCTCACTTGATGGAGGTCAGGATCCTAACAGAGGAAGACGAGAGACTTCATCCACAATGACTGATCTTTTGGCAATTATGGTTTTGGATGCACACATGGGATCATTTTTAGATCCATCAGCTGCTGAGAATCAAAGTCACAGCCACATACAAGGCCAAGAGTCTAATTAAGACACATCCCTTTCCAAAGCAACTAAGAAAGAGCCACAAGTGATGCCCATTCATTTCCATTTGAAAACTGTTTCCTTCAGGCTTCACAAAGGGGTGGCCTGAGGCAAAGACCTTCCTGATATTCAGGGCAACAGAACAATAGGTAAGCAAAAGGCCAAAAGCAGGGTATATCCACTGAGACTTTCCTGGTCACACTGATATCTGAGTTTTCTGAGATGCTGGCCATTCCCTTCAGCTATCCTGTACATGGCCATGTCACAGACCTTGGAGTTGTTGCATATCTTGGACACAAAACCATGAGCCTATTCTGGAGAGTGGCCAGAATTCAGAAGAAAACAGGGACTTAGGAAGGTAATAGGTATTGCTCATCCATAAGGCAAGCCGCACTCCATTCATAAATTAGGCAGGATGCATAATGGGAAGCTTTCTACTAGACAGGACACATCCATTGTTGCATTCTCTTTTCTCATGTCTACAACCACGGACACAGTGGGATACACAGATATAGAAACACTCATTTTGTCAAACGACTTACTAGAAACAGTTCACTCCAAATCAAACAAACCGCCTTCTCTACCTATTCTCAGAATATGAGACAAAACAACAAACCCACACTCACAAAGGCACCTCCTTCCCTCAAGTAGGTCTGTGACTCTCCGGAGTTAACTCTGACTGGTGGGCCATATTATGTTCCCCCGAAATGGCATGTCCTCTATCAGATCTGCTTTCCTTGACCAACTCTGTAAAGTTGTCAGGAAAAAGTGGCGAGCCACTACCTGCTTTCTCAGGAAAAGTACCTCTTCAGTGCTCTCCTGGTATTTGGCTATACTCACATCATTAGGTACCGAGAAAGACTGACTCTGTCCTTGGAAAATCCAATCAAGTGAGCCCACAGGGACTTGGACTGGGATTGCCTCTCGGTGTCTTGGTTCTTGGATAGCAAGTTCAGAGAGTTCCATCACCAAGGAAATTAGATATGTCACTTTCTTTGGAACTGAATGAGGCCACTGCCTTGGCACCCCTTTTTCCTAACAGTTGCTTCCAAGGGTCCCATGAGATGAAGGCTGCCCCTACTTCCTGTGACACTTTCACAAGTTAGAATGGTATATCAACCATAGGCACCCATGAACAGCTTTCCACACAGGCCTGATTTGGTCCATCTTCTCTACAATAAGAAGAGAGAGGCTGATTAAGACACATCCCTTCATCCTGACCAGGTTGTTTGCCATGGAAGATGACTTTTGCTCTCTCAGGTCCTTCATAGCTGCCTATAACTTTTCCGGGTATCATTTCTGTATGGACCTTTGAGGTTTTCAGCAGGTGGAAGGTCCCCTACTTTCCTGTATTGTAAGAACAACTCCGTCCCTGTTCTTCTGTAAAATGAGATTGAGGGAACAGTGTATGTTTAGGATTAATAACAGGTTCAATTTGGGTTAGGAATCATTCTGTGCGATGAATAATGGTATTGGCAACCTGTGAGATTTACAAGAATGTAGAGGTGAAATATAAGTATGAAAATAAAAATCTAGGTATAATTTGAAACCCAGAAGGGCATTGGGCCCTTGATTGGGATACTTAGCTTGAATTATGTTCTCTAAAGATGTCTCAGATAATTCAATATACAATGGCATAGGACCTTGTACCTTGGATGATTGAACGTAGAAGAGAACATCCAGTCAAAAAGGGATACTCAGTAGGTTTAGAAAGACTGTCGGTAGGTTTAGGAAGAAGAGTGATTATAGGATTTAGACCAAAAGTTCTTTAGCAATATGGTTTCGGTTAGAGAGTGAATGTAAATGTCAGCACATATGAAGAGTCAGTCACTATGATAAACTGGGAAAATATGTAGAAATGCAGATATCAATAGAGACATTATTGCATCAGGCAAAATATAAAGTGAGTGATAGGATTAGACATTTTCAACAGGGTTGAGTTTGAATATATAATCTTAGGAAGAAACAAATATGTTGTCACCAATAGGATTGACATTTGAGAGCATTAGGCAGCATGGACATGGATGTTTCTATTAATCCATGTTCACTTTCCTTTTAGGCTTTGGTACAGTCATAAGTGTGACCTTTACATTTTTTTTCAGAATATTACTGTGATAAAATGTATATGTAGATCAGGTGACATAAGTATTTCTTCCACCATTTCTGGTAGCAATATATTGAAGACGTAAAATTAGTATTGGGGGTCCAAAGAGGTGTACGCTGTGTCTATGAATATAAAGATAAAGCATGAATAGAACATACTGTGAATAAATAATATAACTTGTTCCAACTATAAATAATGGATTGAACTGATATCTGAAAAATTACAGGAAATCTTATATTGATATACAATCATTCTTTCCAAAATGGTATACATATAATGGTAATATTAGTGTTTTGGTTTATCACGAAGGGTGTGAGTTTTACTTCACCAGTGATTATGGAAATCGAAAATAACTTGTTTGGAAAGAAGCGTCATGAAAAGACGAGTTCAGAAACCCTGATAATACTTGTGTTCTGAAACAGGAATTGATTAAAGTTGAAACAAATGCCTGTAAATTTGTGAACTTGTGGATGAAATATATATCGTATGATGTGCAAAAACTGAAGAAATAATAATGTACCAGTGTTGAATACAAATGAACCTCAAATTACAGATCATGTCCCATAGGAATCTACTTGCATTGGTGGTAAACTGGGTCAGTTACTGTAAAATTATTAGAATTTGTAGGCACCATTCACTGAAGTTTGTTTTCAGTACTAGGAAACAAATATGTATTTCAGGTGGATGAATATTTCGGAAAATAATCTTGTGAAAAGTTGATTATAAATCCATATACATGAACATGAATGAATTTAGAAAGTGTATATAAGACACATATATTTTATATATTGAAAAATCTGAATAGTGTGTGTGTATACACACACACACACACACACACACACAAACTACACACAGACATTAAAAAGCAGCAATATATATGAAAATCAAAATTCATCAGTAAATATATATCATCCACAGATGCAAAAATATTTATTTTACTGAACATGAGTATATGTATAATGTTGTTCTACTAGAAAGCTCCCCTATAGTTTGAATCTTCATTTCTAACAGCGTTTAAGAGGAGTGATCTCTTCTCACAATTTGAATCTGCCAAGTGAGAAACCTCACAAAAATGTACGTGGGATTCCTGGTAGGATTCTATATGTGCATATAAATATACATGTGTGAATTGGCTACAGAGAAAGGGAAACAGGATTTCACACATTTGTTATCTTTAAAAACACATGGAGAACTATTTCAAATAAAAATTGACTAGATTTATAACTCCTACCTTATATAATGCAAAAGGCAAGTCCAACTATACAAGATGCCTCCTCTGAACTGCTTCAATTTCTATTCTGTTTTGGTTATTTTTCTCCATTATATTAGGATGAGTTGTCTGATTCTAGTAGGTATGGGTTAGTGTCAGGGATTCAGTATTTCAAAAGGAAAATTGGAAAATGAATTCAATGTGTAAGCAAATACGTGCTTCACAAATATCTGTTAAGGTCTGATATCCTCTCACTCTCATCCAGAAAAATGCCTTGACATTACCTTCACCCCAGGTAAAACATAATTAGAGGAGAAGAGTTAGAAAATCAGTGAATACATATCTGGAATGGAAAATCCTCAAGAGTTCATAACCATGGAGGTGGTAGAGGAGTTTCCAAAAGTAAGGGACAGGGTAAACACAACACAAACAGGGAGCTCTGAGAGCCTAAAAACTCTTTGAGAAACTGCCTCTGAGTTTGGGCACTTGAAATATATGTTGTTGTCAGGAGATTTGGCTTCTTGAGTAGTGAGACCATCAAAGCTGGTTCTGCATCTATGTGACCTGAAGGACTTGGTTTCTTATTTTCCAATGAACATGAGGCAGCAATGCTGAATCCTCTCTTTGTAGGTAAACTGTGACCACTGAGGACTAAGTGTCTCTCTGTGTTGACTGCGAAGCCATTTGGTCCTCCTACACTTTTTGTGGTGTTTTTCCTGCTGCACTGGGAGTTTGGTATTTGCTTCACGAAATACCAGGAGCTCAACTGGGACATATTGCTGGAGGGAGTTCTGTCACGTGTGTTGGGTCAGGGTCTGCAGGAGAATGCACCAACCAGGCTTCTATCCCTCCTAGCTTGGCCCATTGCCCCCTCGTCCATATCAACCTGATTCAGAACATTGCCCTGAAACCTCACCATATAACAAGATGCCTTTACATATAAGGGAATGCTGGCTGCACCATGTCAGTCACAAGCCATTTGGAATCCAATGGTAGATCCTCATGGCCCTACCACTGATGTTTCATCACACACCTGCCCACCACTGCTCTAGGCCCACTACTCAGCAGGCTCCAACTTACTGGCATCTCTGTTCTACACCATTTTCATGAAACCCAGTCAATCAAGGCATTGTCTGGTATACTCATGATCAGCAACAGGACATCCAAATGTTCTCCAGTGCCACCTGGTTGTGGGAACTTCCAAAAATTCATGGTATTTATCAAGCCATTTTTCAAGGATGAAGTTGGAGAAACTCTGGGTTTCAATTCATTCAGGAACCACTAAATGTTGAGGAAGCTAATTTAAATGAAAACTCTGGAGAACTCTCACAGACAAGGCTTCCCAAAGAGTGGATAAAAGGTCACATGAAGCCAGGCACATTGAGGTGTAAAATGTGAGGTCCATGTGTGTTTTGACTCTCAACAATGGCTGCAAGTTTTTCACAATTATATCATGTGATATCCTGGCTGAGATTCCCAGTGCTCTGTGGAAAGCCAGATCTCAGTTTCCAAGGGCAACTCTCATGCGTGGCCTCCTAAAATCCCAAAACAATTCATGGCAATACTTCTCTGAGGTGAGTTCCAGAACTCAGTCTTTATGGGGAATCACACCAGAGTTCAAGCCCAGGTGGACCCAGACATTTCTTCCAACCGCCACACAAATGACCACAATTAAAACCAAAACACTCCCACATGGCCCTCATCTTCTTCCATATAGTCACTCATCATGACCTCTGGCTGGAGGTTTCCATGAGGGGTGCAGCCATTGGTAGTGTCCAAAATAAGCTCACTTGCCCCTCATTCGCCTAAAGTCAGGGTGGCCTGGACACTCTTAATATGAACCAGGAGTGGTCAAATAAGCCTGCCGTTCATGCTGCTCTGTTTCTCCAATTTGAGGCCTACTGACTTTCAGGTATGGAATATTTATGTGAAATAGAGTCATGAGAAAAGCCAAGCACCTCGGCAGAGATTTCAAGAACTCATTTGATCCAAAGGATCAGTATTCTCACTTGATGGATATCAGGAACCTAACAGAAGAAGGCGAGAGACTTCATCCACAATGACTGATCTTTTGGCCATTTTGGTTTTGGATGCGCACATGCGATCATTCTTTGGATCCATCATGTGCTGAGAATAAAAATCACAGCCACATACAAGGCCAAGAGGCTAATTCAGACACATCCCTTTCCAAAGCAATTAAGCAAAGAGCCACAGGTGATGCCTATTCATTTCAAATTTAATACTGTTTTCTTCAGGCTTCACAAAGGGGTGGCCTGAGGCAAAGACCTTCCTGACATTCAGGGCAACAGAACATAAGGTAAGCAAAAGGCCCAAAGCAGGGTTTCTCCACTGAGACTTTCCTGGTCACACTGATATCTGAGTTTTCTGAGATGATCTCCATTCTCATCAGCTATCCAGCATATGGCCATGTCACAGAGCTTGGAGGTGGTACATATCTTGGACACAAATCCCTGAGCCTATTCTGGAGACTGGCCAGATTTCAGGAAGAAAACAGGAACTTAGGATGATTGCAGGTGTTGCCCATCGATAAGACAAGGTGCAGTCCATTCATAAATTGAGCAGGATGAATTATGGTAAGATTTATACTAGACAGGACACATCCATTAATGCATTCTCTTTTCTAATGTCTACAACAATGGACATAGTCGGATACACAAACATAGAAACACTCACCTTGTCAAATGACTTACTCGAAACAGTCCACTTCAATCCAAACAAACCGCCATTCCTACCTTTTGTTAGAACATGAGACAAAACCACAAACCCACACCCACTCCCACAATGGCACCTCCTTCCCCCAAGTAGATCTGTGACTATCTGGAGTGTCCTCTAACTGCTCGGCCATACTATATTCCTTCGAAATAGTCTGTCCTCTCTCAGGTCTGGTTTCCTTGGCTAACTCTGTGAAGTTGTCAGGAAAAAGTGGTGAGCCACTACTGGCTTTCTCAGAAAAGGTACCTCTTCAGTGCTCTCCTGGCATTTGGCCATCCTCACATTAGTAGGTACCAAGAAATACTGACTCTGTCCTTGGTAAATCCAAACAAGTGAGACCACTGTGACTGGGAATGGGATAGCGTCTGGGTGCCTGGCCACTAGGATACAAAGATCATAGAGTTCCATCACCAAGGAAATGAGGTATGTCACTTTCTTTGGAATTGAATGAATGAGGTCACTGCCATGGCAACCAGTTTGTCCTAACACTAGCTTCCAAGGGTCCCATGAGATGGAGGCTGCTCCTACTTCCTGGAACACTTGCACAAGTTAGAATGGTATATCAACCATAGGCACCTGGGAACAGCTCTCCACACAGGTCTGGTTTAGTCCATCTTCTCTAACATAAGTAGAGAGAGGCTGATTCAGACACATGCCTTTATCCTGACCAGGTTGTTTGCCATGGAATAGGACTTTTGCTCTCTCAGGTCTTTCATACGTCCCTACAACTTCTCCAGGTATCATTTCTGCATGGACCTTTGAGGTTTTCAGCAGGTGGAAGGTCCCCTAATTCCCTGTATTTTAAGAACAACTCTGTCGCTGCTCTTCTGTAAAATGAGATTGAGGGAACAGTGTATGTTTAGGGTTAATAACAGGTTCAATTTGGGTTAGGAATCATTCTGTGCGATGAATAATGGTATTGGGAACTTGCGATAATTACAAGAACATAGAGGTGAAATATAAGTATGGAAACAGAAATCTAGGTATGATTTGAAGCACAGGACCTTGTACCTTGGTAGATTTAATGTAGAAGAGAACATCCAGTCAAAAATGGATAGTCGGTAGGATTAGGAAGATAGTCGGTAGGTTTAGGAAGAAGAGTGAGTATAGTATTTGGACCAAAAGTTCTTTAGCAATAGGGTTTCGGTTAGAGAATGAATGAAAATGTCAGCACATATGAAGAGTCAGTCACAATGATGAACTGGGGAAAATAAGTAGGAAAGCAGGTATCAATAGAGACATTATGAAATCAGGCAAAGTATAAAGTGAGTTATAGGATTAGACATTTTCAACAGGGTTTAATTTGAATACATAATCATTGGAAGAGACAAATATGTTGTCACCAATAGGATTGACATTTGAGAGCATTAGGCAACCTTCACATGGATGTTTTTAGTTAAACATTTTCACTTTTCTTTTAGGCTTCGGTACAATCATAAGTGTGACCTTTACATTTTTTGTTCATAATTTTACTGTGATAAAATATATATGTGGATCAGGTGACATGAGTATTTCTTCCACCATTTCTGGGAGCAATATTTTGAAGACATATACATTAGTGTTAGGGGTACACAGAGGTGTACCCTGTGTCTATGAATATAGAGATAATGCATGAATAGACCATCCTGTGAATAAATAATATAACTGGTTCCACTTTAAATAATGAATTGAATTGATATCTAAAAATATATAAGAAATCTTATATTGATATATATATACACACACACACACACACGCACACGCACAGACATTAAAAAGTAGCAATATAGGAGATCCAACATGGTGGCGGACATGGAGAAATCAAGTATCTGACCTCATTAGCTGCGCAGGCATAGGGAGTCGTAAACTGTCTAAATGCTGTTTGTTCAGAATCACTAGGCAATGCTGACCTGACGTGGATCTGGTGCGAACAGTCTGGGACCCTGAGAAAACACACAGAGACCGGATCGGCTGCATAGAAGCTCAGATTTGCCTGCTTCTTGTGACTCAGAACTAACTTTCCCTCTGAAATAACTGGTCGGCCCTTCTGAATTTACAGAGGTAAAAGGCCACTGGATTGAAATGGGGCTTTGGAGACACAGTCAGGACCCATCCATTGCATTGGTCACCTGGCAAAAGGAACGAATGGTCACCATTTGCATGGGATACCACCGTGGAAGAGAACTGATGTCATGGGCAGAGGAGATAACTTCATTGAAACCAGTACGACAGGTGTGTAATTCCCAATGCATCTCTCTCCACACAGCGGGGAAACATTAAGGGCCCCTCCCAGCTCTCCCTTAAGGGGCCCTCCCAGGTCTCCCGTGAGAAAGATGGCCAGACCGAGGGAATCATGTGTGCTGTGGGACTTGTGGCGTGGAATTCCTGGCTACCGCTCCTACCAGTGCTGACAACTGAGGTCTCATACACCAGCTAATGTGGGCATGGATACCAGAGAGCAAGCAAATTCGCTGGGGGTTCCCAGCCCCAAGCTCTACAAACTTAGGGTCTGAGGGAGGCAAAAAGGGAGAGAGTGCCAAGCGTTGATGAAAACAGGGCTACCAGGAGCAGAGACCTGACGTGTAGCAAGTATTGTGGTGAGCGTCACAGTTGAGCGGAACCTGGCTTGAGGAAACACTAGAGAAGGTCCTAGGCACTCAGGATTAGAGACCCGCCCAGTCTGGGAGGAAGAGCTGCTGCACAGTGATTGGTTCCCACCTATTGAGAGGAGAAGCTTGGCCCAGTGAGCACAGCTCCACCTACTGGAAGAGAAGTTAATTGAACTCTATGACTGCATGTATTATTATTATTATTATTATTATTTTATTTTTATTTTTTTTCTTTCATTTAAATTTTTTGTGTTGTTCTTTAACTTATTTTAATGTTTTTATTTTTTTAATTTTACTATTATTATTATTATTTTAAATTTTAATTTTCATCTTTTAATTATCATTATTATTTTTAAAAAAAATTATTTCTTTTTTTATTTTCTATTTTTTTCTTTTGTCTTTTCATTTCTTTTCAATTTTCTTATTCCCCCATCCTTGAATTCTACCTGCCTATTCTCATTCTCTTTCGTGACTTCTTTCCATCCCTTCTAATATCTTTCCTCCCAAGCTTCAAATAAATTTATAAGAATAAGAAGTAACTCAGCACTCAAACAGAACAAGAAGTAACATGAGCAGCATCAAAAAGCAAGAAAGAAAAGGAGTACAAACAATGAAGGATAACCTAAATATTCAGGAGGACCTAGAATTATCAGAAAAATGGTCATATAAAGAACTCAAGGAATACCTTAGACAGATGAAATGGAACCTTAAAGAGGATACGAGAGAGCAAATAAATACAATGAAAGAACACATTGAAAATGAATTACATAAACAGATAAAAGAAGAAGTTAATCTTCTTTATCAGGAGATAGAGATTATAAATATTCAAAGAATAATTCTAGAAATGAAGGAAAAGATAAACCAAATTAAAAACTCAATTGAGAGTATCACTAACCGAGTGGAGCAAGTAGAAGACAGAATGTCACATAATGAAGACAAAATATATCATCTTGAAAAGAGTCTAGCCAACACAGAAAGGCTGGTAAAAAATCACGAGAAAAACATCCAAGAATTATGGTATAACATAGAAAAACCAAACTTATGAGTCATCTGGATAGAGGAAGGTACAGAGATTCAAACCATGGGAATGAGTAACCTATTGAATGAAATAATTACAGAAAATTTTCCAGAAATAAAAAAGGAAATGGATATACAAATTGAAGATGCTTACAGGACACAGAGCACACAAAATCACAGTAGACCAACGCCAAGACACATTGTTATGAAGCTATCCAATATACAGAACAAAGAGAAAACATTAAAAGCTTCAAGAGAAAGGAGGAAGATTACATTCAGGGGTAAACCAATAAGGTTAGCAACCCATTTTTCATCACAGACACTGAAAGTGAGAGGATCCTGGAACAACGTATTTCAAACATTGAAAGACAATCGATGCCAAACAAGAATTCTGTATCCAGCAAAATTCAGCTTCAGGTATGACAACGAAATAAAAATCTTTCATGATAAACAAAAGCTAAAAGAATTTGCAGCCAGAAAACCACGAATGCAAAGTGTCTTGAGCAAAACACTACACGAGAAAGAAATGAAAAACAACAACCAAAACCATCAGTGGGAAGTGCCTCAGTAATGACAGAGGGCGGGGGAAAAGCTAATCATGGAGAAACAAAGTATATTTAAAAAAGCGATAAATATTCAAACATGGCTGGCAGTAGAAACCATATATCAATAGTAACTCTAAACATTAATGGCTTAAACTCTCCAATAAAGCAACATAGGCTTGTAACTTGGATTCAAAAAACAAATCCAACAATATGTTGCCTCCAGGAGACATATCTGAATGGAAAAGACATACACAGGCTGAAGGTGAAAGGTTGGAAAAAAATATACCATGCACACGGTCCTCATAAGCAAGCAGTGGTGGCCATCCTCAAATCGAATTAAATCGACTTCAAGACTAATTTAATCAAAAGGGATAATGAAGGAAATTATATACTGTTAAAAGGAACCATTCACCAACAAGACATAAAAATTATCAATATTTACGCACCATTTAATGGTGCTGTGACGTTCATAAAACAAATTCTCCTCAAGTTCAAGAATCAAATAGCCCACAACACAATAATTATGGGTGACTTCAACACACCTCTCTCACCATTGGACAGATCCTCCAAATAAAAGTTGAATAAAGAAACTATAGAACTCAATATCACAATCAATAACCTAGACTTAACTGACATATATAGAATATATCAACCATCATCAAGTGGATATAATATTTTTTAGCAGCACATGGATCCTTCTAAAAAATAGACCATATATTATGCCATAGAGCAACCTTCAGTAAATATAAAGGGTGGACTTAATACCATGAATTTTATTGGATTATAATGGAATGAATCTGGAAACCAATGAAAAAGAAGGAAGGAAAAATCCTACATCACATTGAAAATGAACAACATGTTACTGAATGATTAATGTGTTACAGAAGACATAAATGAGAAAATCAAAAAATTCTTCAAGATAAATGAAAATACAGACACAACATATCGGAGTCTATGGGACACAATGAAAGGTGTTTTAAGAAGGAAATTCACCACCTTGACGTCATTCTTCAAAATAGGAAAGAACAACAAATAAATGAGCTCACACTTCATCTCAAAGCTCTAGAAAAGGAAGAGCAAAACAACAGCAAATGTAGCAGAAGGCAAGAAATAACTAAAATCAGAGCGGAAAACAACAAAATAGAAACAAAAGAAACTATTGAAAAAATTACAAAACTAAATCTTGCTTCTGCAAAAAAAAAAATAAGAAGGATAGACCCTTAGCATCCCTTTATGTTCAAAACATTTGAAAAACTAGAGATAACAGGAATTTACCTCGACATTGTAAAAGCTATCTATGTTAAGCCTCAGGCTAGCATTATTCTGAATGGAGAAAAATTGAAGCATTCCCTCTAAAATCTGGAACAAGACAGAGATGTCCTCTACCACCACTTCTATTCAATATAGTTCTCGAAACACTGGCCAGAGCAATTAGACAGATGAAAGAAATAAAAGGCATGAAAATAGGAAAAGAATAACTTAAATTATCACTACTTGCAGCTGATATGATTCAATATATAGAAGACCCAAAAGGGTCTACAAAAAAAACTACTAGAAGTAAGAAATGATTTCAGCAATGTGGCAAGATATAAAATCTACATTCATAAGTCAAAGGCATTTCTGTATATCAGTGACAAAACTTCTGAAACGGAAATGAGAAAAAAAAAAAACACTCCATTCACAATATCCTCAAAAAATAAAACTAAAATCCTTGGGAATCAACCTAACAAAAGAGGTGAAAGATTTATACAATGCAAACTACAGAACCCTAAAAAGAGAAGTAGAATAAGATCTTAGAAGATGGAAAAATATACACTGTTCATGGATAGAGAGAACTAACATCATCAAAATGGTGATATTCCCAAAAGTTCTCTATAGGTTTAATGTAATGCCAATCAAAATCCTAACGGCATTTCTTGTAGAAATAGAGAAAGCAATCATGAAATTCATATGGAATAATAAAAGATCCAGAATAGCAAAAGCAATTCTAACCAGGATGTGTGAATCAGGCGGTATAGCGATACCAGATTTCAAACTAAATTTCAGAGCAATAGTAACAATGACAGCATGGTACTGGTACCAAAACAGGCGGGTGGACCAATGGTACAGAATGGAGGACACAGAGATTAATCCACAATGCTACAACAATCTTCTATTTGATAAAGGAGCTAAAAGCATGCAATGGAGGAAGGATAGCATCTTCAACAAATGGTGCTGGAAAAACTGGAAATCCATATGTAACAAAATGAAACTGAATCCCTTTCTCTTGCATGCACAAAAGTTCACTCAAAATGGATCAAGGGCCTTGATATCAAATCAGAGACATGGCATCTGATAGAAGAAAAAGTTGGCTACGATCTACATACTGTGGGGTCGGGCTTCAAATTCCTCAATAGGACATCCATAGCACAAGAGTTAATAACAAGAGTTAATAACTAGAATCAACACATGGGACTTACTCAAAGCAAAAGTTTTTTCTCAGCAAAAGAAACAATAAGAGAGGTAAATAGGGAGCCTAAATTCTGGGAACAAATCTTTACTCCTCACACTTCAGATAGAGCCCTAATATCCAGAGTATACAAAGAACTCAAAAAATTAAACAATAAGATAACAAATAACCCAATCAACAAATGGGCCGAGGACCTCAACAGACATCTAAGAGGAGGACATATAATCAACAAGTACATGAAAAAATGCTCACCATCTCCAGTAGTCAGAGAAAGGTGAATCAAAACCACCCTAAGATACCATCTCACTCCAGTAAGATTGGCAGCCATTATGAAGTCAAACAACAAGTGTTGGTGAGAATGTGGGGAAACAGGTACACTTGTACATTGCTGGTGAGACTGCAAATTGGTGCATCCAATTTGGAAAGCAGTATGGAGATTTCTTGGAAAGCTGGGAATGAAACCACCGTTTGACCCAGCTATTCCCCTTCTCGGTCAATTCCCTAAAGACCTAAAAAGAGTATGCTGCAGGGACACTGCTACATCGATGTACATAGCAGCACAATTCACAATAGCAAGACTGTGGAACCAACCTATATGCCCTTCAATAGATGAATGGATAAAAAATGTTGCATTTATACAGAATGTAGTATTACTCTGCATTAAAAAATGACAAAATCATAGAATTTGCAGGGAAATGGATGGCACTAGAGCAGATTATGCTAAGTGAAGCTACCCAATCCCTTCAAAACAAATGCCAAATGTCTTCTTTGATATAAGGAGATTAACTAAGAACAGAATAGGTATGAAGAGGATGAGAAGAAGATTAACATTAAAACAGGGATGAGAGGTGGGAGGGAAAGGGAGAGAGAAGGGATATTGCATGGAAATGGAAGGAGACCCTCAGGGTTATACAAAATTACATACAAGAAGAAAGGGAAAAATAATACAAGGGGGAGAAATTTTTTACTGTAGAGGGGGTAGAAAGAGAAGAGGGGAGGAGAGGGGAGGGGAGGGGGGATAGAAGAGGATAGGTAAGGAAGCAGAATACAACAGACACTAGTATGGCAATATGTGAATCAATGTATGTGTAACTGATTTGATTCTGCAATCTGTATACGGAGTAAAAATGGGAGTTCATAACCCACTTGAATCAAAGTGACAAATATGATGTATCAAGAAATATGTAATGTTTTGAACAAGCATAAATAAAAATTAAAAAAAAAAAGAAAACTAACTTCGGTGAGTGATGCACGCGAATCCTAATATTTTTACAGTAACTGACCCAGTTTAACATCAATGCAAGTAGATTCCAATGGTACATGATGTGTACTTTGACGTTCATATTTATTCAACACTGGTACATACTATTTCCTCAGTTTATGCACATCACAGGATATATATTTCATCGACAATTTAGCAAATTTATAGGCATTTGTTTCCCTTTCAATCACTTCCTGCTTCAGAACACATGGATTCCTCCATATTTCTTGACTGGTAATTTCATGAGACTTCTTTCCAAACACATTATTTTCGATTTCCATAATCACTTTTTAAGCAAAACTCACACACACTTCATGATAAACAATAACCCAAAGATGACAATTAGATATATAACTGGTTGGAATTATTGATTGTATGTCAATATATGATTTCTTATATATTTTCAGATAACAATTCAATCCATTATGTAAAGTGGAACCAGTTATATTATTTATTTACAGTATGTTCTATTCATGCATTATCTCTATATTCATAGACACAGGGTACACCACTTTGTACCCCCAATACTAATTTATATGTCTTAAAATATTGCTCACAGAAATGGTGGAAAAAATACTCATGTCACATGATCTACATATATATTTTATCACAATAATTTTCTGGGCACAAAATGCAAAGGTCACACTTATGATTGCACCAAATCCTAAATGGAAGTTGAATATGGATTACTAAAAACATCCATTTCCAGTTTGCATAATGCTTTCAAATGTCATTTCTATTGGTGATTACATATTTGTTTCTTCCTAAAATTATGTATTCAATCTCGATCCTGTTGAAAATGTGTAAACCTATCATTCACTTTACAATTGCCTGATTTTGTAATGTCTCTATTGATATCTTCTTTCCTATATTTTCCGCAGTTCATCATTGTGACAGACTCTTTGCATGTGCTGACATTTACATTCACTGTGTAAATGAAACCGTATTGCTAAAGAACATTTGATCCAAATTTTATTCTCACTCTTCTTCCTAAACCTACCGACTCTCTTCCTAATCCTACCGACTATCCAAATTTGAGTGGATGTTCTCTTCTACAATCAATCTTCCAAGGTACAAGGTCCTATGCCATTGATTATCAATTTATCTGAGACAAACGTGCAGAACATAATTAAAAGCTAAGTATCCCAATAAAGGGCCTCATTCCCTTCTGGGCTACAAATCTTACCTAGATTTCTGTTTTTATACTTATATTTGACCTCTATAGTTTTATAAATATCGCAGGTTCCCAATACCATTATTCATCAATCAGAATGATTCCGAACCCAAATTGAACATGTTATTAACCCTAACCATACACTGTTCCCTCAATCTAACTTTACAAAAGAGAAGGGACAGGGTTCGTCTTGCAATACAGCAATGTAGGGGATCTGCCACCTACTGAGAACCTCAAAGGTGTATGCATATTTGATCCCTGGAGAAGATGTAGGCAGCTATGAAAGACCTGAAAGACCAAAACAACCTGGCAAACAACCTGGTCAGGATGAAGAGTTGTGTCTGAGTAAGCCTCTCTCTTCTTAATGTAGAGAAGATGGACCAAATGAGGCCTATGAGGAGAGCTGTTCCCACAATCTGGTGTGGCCAATTTGGAAAGCAGTATGGAGATTCCTGGGAAAGCTTGGAATGGAACCACAATTTGACCCAGCTATTGCCCTTCTTGGACTATTTCCTGAAGACCTTAAAATAGTGTAACTCTGGGATACTGCCACCTCGATGTTCTTAGCAGTACAATTCACAATTGCTGCACTGTGGACCCAACCTAGATGCCCTTCAATAGATGAATGGATAACAAATGTGGCATTTATACACCATGGAGTATTACGCAGCACTAAAATATGACAAAATCATGGAATTTTCAGGGAAATGGATGGTAATAGAGCAGATTATGCTTAGTGAAACTAGCCAATCCCTCAAAAACAAATACCAAATGTCTTCTTGGATATAATGAGAGCAACTAAGAACAGAGCAGGGAGGAAGAGCAGGAAGAAAAGATTTACATTAACAGAGACATGAGGTGGGAGGGAAAGGGAGAGAAAAGGGAAATTGCATGGTAATGAAGGGAGACCCTCATTGTTATACAAAATTACCTATAACAGGTTGTGAAGGGAATGGGAAAATAAACAAGGAGAGAAATTAATTACAGTAGATGGGGTAGAGAGAGAAGATGGGAGGGGGAAAGAGGGGGGATCATAGAGTATAGGAAAGGTAGCAGAATACAACATTAACTAATAGGGCATTATGTAAAAATGTGGATATGTAACCAATGTGATTCTGCAATCTTTATTTGGGGTAAAAATGGGAGTTCATAACCCACTTGAATCTAATGTATGAAATATGATATGTCAAGAGCTTTGTAACGTTTTGAACAACGAAAAAAAGAAAAAAAGTAGCAATATATATGCCAATCGAAATTCATCATGAAATATATATAATCCACAGATGCAAAGATATTCATTTTACTGAACATGGATTTATGTATAATGTTATTGAACTAGGAAGCTCACCCATAGGTTGAATTTTCAGTTTGAACAGCGTTTAGGAGTAGTGATCTCTTCTCACAATTTGTATCTGCCAATTCAGCCACCTCACAAGTATGTACGTGTGATACCAGGTAGGATTCTCTATGTGCATATAAAAATACATGTGCTACAGAGAAAGGGAGACAAGATTCCCATATTTGTTAACTTTAAAAACACATGTAGAATTATTTCAACAAAAAATTGACTAGATTTATAGCTCCTATACTATATAATGCAAAAGGCAATTCCAACTACACACCATGCCTCCTCTGAACGGCTTGTATTTCTATTCTGCTTGGGTTATGTTTCACCATCATATTAGGATTATTAGTCAGAGTCTAGTAGGGTATGGGTTAGTGCCAGGAATTCAGTATTTCAAATGGAAAATTGGAAAATGAATCCAATGTGTATGCAAATATGTGATATACAATAATCTTCCCACTCTCATCCAGAACAATGAGTTGACATTACCTTTGCCCCAAGTAAGACACAATTAGAGGAGAAGAGTTTGACATTCTGTGAATACTTATCTGGAATGGAAAATGCTCAGGAGTTCACAACCTTGGAGGTGGTAGAGGAGTTTCCAAAAGGAAGGGACAGGGGTGATCACTCAACCTGATCTTTCATTAATATTGGGAGCCATCTTGCCATAAAGCCATGGAAAGATAATTTTTGCTTTACTATAAATTACTGCAAATTCTGAACCTGCTTGGAATGCCTGCCCATGCCTTGAACTCACCCATGCCTGTCTTACTGACCAGATCACAGCCCTCTCTGAAACCTTACTGAAACCTCATAAATATTGGCCTTCCCTGGCCAGACAACGACCCTCTCTGAGGCTCTAATGGTCCTCATAATTTCTGATGCTGGGGCCAGCAAATAAAAAATGTAAACTACAATTAGTGTGATGCTTGTCAAAGTTCTGTTTTCTGATACTCCCTTTTTGTGTAACTTTTTGGGCTATAAAGCTGGGGTGTAGGAAAGGTGGGGATGCTGTCTTTTTCCCGCCGTTTTGAGGAGAGTCAGCCTAGCCGGTTGAACTAATAAGCTTGCCTTAATTTGATTTTAATTGGAGTCAGTGGTATTTTCTTGCATCCTGGTCTAACATTTTGGACTTCCCCAGCGAGATGACGTGACCAGATCATAAGACCAGACTGCTGGAAATTCTGACGCTGGCCTTTCCTCCAGGGCTCAGGGCTGGAGAGCCAAGTTCCAAAGCCTTGGAGTGAGCATTCAGTACAGGGAGCACTGCAGTGAACCATCACACTAAAACAATTAGCAAGCACCTGGTGGAGGAGGCCTCCATAGGTAGATGGTGCCTTTATAACATCTGATATCCGGTTAAGGGAGATGTCTTCTGATGACAGAGTGGTGGCCTGGGGAGGTTCACATGTACTCCTGTCCAGGACAGTAACAAGAATTGTTCTGTCCTCTGTTCTGTTCTGTATGGAATTTCTCTGAAAGGGTAAAAAGGTGCAGCCGGGCACGCAGGAGCTCCTACCCCGGAGCTTCAGCAAGACATTTCATTGCTCCTCTGTTTTTCTGTATCTTCACCAGGTTTCTGTTTCTTTGTGTTTTGTTCTGTGTTCTATATGTTTTTTTTGTTTGTTTGATTTTGTGCATTTTGTTGTGTGATTTCTGTGGTAAAAACTTAAAGATATTGGACATAAAAATGGGTAATAAAGCAAGTAAGCCTTACACCCTTTGGACTGTGTTCTAAAAAACTGTGTTGAAGTTTACCCCCCTTTGTTAAGCAGGATGAGAGAAGCCCCTAGCTGGCAGCCTGGAACTCACCCACTGCAGAGGGCAATGCCTGCTGGCCACCAAAGAACAGAGTATCTCCCAGGTTAACAATAGAAACTCCTTTAAAACCCCTTGTTGCTCCAGTTCAAGAGAGTCACAACCTTTGGGCAGAGTCCCCTGTGTTTCTGCTTTGTTAGCAAAGCAGTAAACCTCCCTTTTTATTTTTCTCAAATCCTGTCCTCATTATTAAATAGGTATTAATTCGCTTCAAGGTCAGAAACCGAAATTTAAGTTACAAATTTTGATAACCCCCCGACCCTGGAACTTTTTGAGAGCTGACTACTGAAATGTTAGGAGATGGAGCGAGATTGGGGTGGAACCAAACCAGAGGAGCTAATCCTATAAGTAACAGGGGGGACTGAGGGACTCCCAGGATCTACCAAAGCCCTGTTGCTTCAGGGAATTTCTTCTTTCGTTCCCTGCACTGTAAGGATTATGCCACCTCTGTCTTCTTAAAAAAAAGAAAAAGAAAAAGGAGACACTAAATGCAGTAAAGTCACCATGGAAACCCTTGATATTACATTTCAGGTTGCCGTCTGTGAAAACATCTGATCCCCTTGTGAGGACATCTATCCTGCCACTGGTGTAGGAGATTTTTCTCTTATCTGCTCTGTTTTTAAGGCTTCTGTCTGTCAGCCATAGTCTGGAACTCCTTTCTGTCTGTCTTGTGTCTTTGTTTCTGGCCCTTTAAGACATGTGCAATAATGTGCTGATATTATAAATTGTTTCTTGGGAATGATATTAGTTCAATGTGTGTCTAAATGATGATGTTTTATTGTAACAATCTGGTATCTGGATGGGTTTTTGTAGCATTGCTCAATCTTGCAGTTAAAAGTCGGGTTTAGGTAATTGTTTAGTTTATGATTTCAGATAATTCATGCCAGATAACTTAAATGCTTAGGATGGAAAACTAAAGCACTCTACTTCCAAGTTGGCAAGTAACTTCCCAAACATTCAGTTTTATTTTTCACCAATTTTGAATTGGGTAGACTGAGAAAATATCACAGTGTGTACCAGTGCATTAATTTGGACAAGGATAGTTAATCATATTATGGTATCTGTTGACAAAACAAGATGTAAAGATATAAAATTTTGTGAATTTCATCTTAAAATTGTATCATAATTTTCAACATCCGAACCTCAAAATTATGGTTAAAATGCCTTAGGCCTGAGGTGTCTGCTCAGAATAGCAGTTTTACCCTGCTCCTTTCAGACCTCAGCAAGGACTTTTGTTGAAATGCAAATGAAAGAAGCCTGCAAGCTCAGTAGGAGACTGATCTGAGGCCTAAGGCAGGAAAAAAGGTAAATTGTATGGTATTTACTAATTACTGGCCAGTCATTTTTTCTAGGACTCTTATTTTTTTCCTTAGATTCTGTATTCTTTTTTTGAGCTCATGATTTTGATCCTACAGACCTAGGTTAATGTTTTTCTGATCAGCTCTATCTTTGACCAACAGTGGAGTTTTTGAAACATTGCAATGGAGATTTCAACTGCAAAAAGCTACAAGGCCTTTACTATTATTATGTGTGCACACTTTTGTTAGTGTTGTATGTCTATATATACATATATCCGTATATCATATATATGTTATACAAATTAACACATATAAGGAGCACTCATAAAAAAAAGCACTCATATAAACAAATTTTTAAAACGTGGATCCAAAGATCTTAAATTCACATGATTTAATTGGTACAATTTAAATTGGATAAACAGATAAAAATAAATGTCTTTAAATTTAACCTTACAAGTTTTTCTAGGTGTTCAAAAATCTAATAAAATATTAATGCTGACAAAAGGTCTAATATGCCTTTGTTATGGAACTTTTTCTTCAACAAAAAATGGTACACTGTTCAATATATTTGTCTAATATTTTGATAAATAAGTAAAGTAAATTGGATATGGGATTACTCATTCATGAGTACTTTTGTTAGATATCTGATTGATTTACTAAGGTCTGTGTAAGTTTGTCCTAAAGTCTGTATAAGATTGTAAAAATCAGTCATGTGTTAAAGAGACAAAAATTTCTCAAAACATAAGTTTACCCATAACATTGTGGTTATTAAGTTTTATTTTTCTAGAGCAAGCAACCATAAAAATTAAACAACTGATTAAATAAGAACTGTTATTTTAGAGCACTGTACTGCCATTTCTTTAAAAGCTAAACTTGGTTAATGTAGAAACATCAATGCAATTT
This sequence comes from Callospermophilus lateralis, assembly GCF_048772815.1. Taxonomy (NCBI): domain Eukaryota; kingdom Metazoa; phylum Chordata; class Mammalia; order Rodentia; family Sciuridae; genus Callospermophilus; species Callospermophilus lateralis. The sequence continues at coordinate 146,573 of NW_027513107.1, read as the reverse complement.
TGATGCTATTAATGTGCTCATATCTTCCAGGTGTACAAGTCTGTAAGGTAGAAACTTTAAAAGAGCATTATATCAAGGTGGTGTTCTGAAGTTGTATGGTAAAATATATATATATGGGATTTATTTACCTGTTGTCAATAAGATATGTAAACTTTTATGTTACTTTTTATATTGGGGAACAATTAAAATGTATTTTAAGTTAATGAGAGCCTAATCTATGTAAAGGTTAAAAACTTTCAGCCTTTTTTTAATTCATGTTTTAAAAGCTATATCATACGGTGTTAGCTAATGTTCTTGTGACCTCAAATAATTTATGTAAACTTTGTAAAATGATATTTAAAAAACAAAGATTAGCTTTAGAATTAAAACACTTAAGATTAATAAAGAGCCCTGCCTTACCTGAGATAAGGCTCTGTGTCCCATCTTATTATGTGAGAATGACTGAGAAAGCAGTAGGTCAGATGTTATTTCATTTAAAGTTATTTTCAAAAGTTTTTTTTTCCTGTCAACATTACTAGCATCTCAAACAGAGGATATAATGTATAACTCAGCCAAAAATTTTAGGGTAGCTATTACACGAACTAAGTTTGTTTACTGTTGTTAATTTTATTTTGTAATTTCCTTATGGGTGATATAAAGATTCCCTGTTAGTGTTTTACAGCAGTGTTGCTTTAAGAACACAACATTGGTTAATTTAAGATAATTAGCCATCACCTACAAGACAGACAGAATAATACTGATCCCAAATAATAAAAAGATAAATAATTTTAAATTATAGACATTAAAGCCCAGTATTCTTTATATAAGTCTGTTAAAATTTATTTGATGGATGTTTAAGATTAGGATTTAAAATTAAAGTTATATGAAAAGGGACAAGAAAACCAATATTTGGCTCTTGCCCTCTGAGTCAGTCTGTATCCAGGGAACAGCGGACTTCTCTAAAGAGCTTTGCAACTCTGAACCGCATAACCTCCTGATCAGGGAGATTAATGAGACCACTGGAGAACAGAAAGCCAATCAGTGCATTTGCTACGAAGAGGAGAGTCATCAGAGAAGGGAAACATCCCTGATGCTTCCGAGGGAAGCCACATGGTCAAGCAAGACCTGGACCCACCTAGCGCAAATGGCACTAGCAGAACTGAGAAGCTGCTCTCAAGTTTCCCCAGGAATGACTCCCATAAAATCTCAGCTGACTGTTCAGAATAGATAGAAACAAAAGTCAGTTTGACTGCTTCATCTTAAACACTTAGAAAAGACAGTTAAAAACAAATTACAGCCATTTCTGGGCATTTTATATAATAATAGTAATAATAACATTTTAAGGTATACACTTTATGTTAGCCTCCCAAAATAAGTAAGACTGGAGGCTACAAAGAAGGTTTCTCAGACAGGAATGCCTGATAACTATAAAAAGAGGCTATCAAGATTATCTGCCAGTGGCAGAAGTTTTTAGTTTAAGGCCTACAGATATTCTTAACCTAAACACATAGGCTTGGTATTTGTTAGTATGATTATCCAGCAATGAGTAAGAGAATTAAAGGTTTCTCTATTAGACACAGAGGTCATACTAGTAAAAATATTTTGCAAGATCAGATGACATTAAATTATTAAACTGAATCTTATGGGGAGGGACAAATGTAACACTAAAAGTTAAATATTAAGTTGACAGTCCTGATAACTGGGGATATTAAAGACTGGTGAGGGAACTTCTATACAGTGACATGTTCCAGCTGCTGCAACATTTATTAAGTACTCATGTTTTTTTGTTTCTCTCATAGAAGAACCCATCCCCAGATGACTTTACTACCTGTTCTTCCCCATCCAGACTTCAAACCTAACTGACTTCTAAAAGGCGACTAATGTCCCTCAGGCGGTGCCCCCTCACGTCACCCTCTCTCAGCTCAGAAGAAGTTTAAATGAGTGACGCCTCTCTTCTTACAACAATGGAGACAAAAATAAATAGAATATCAATATAAGTAATTAATTAAGTCAGGTAAAATCAGGGAGACCTGTTTTTGGGTGAGTTCAAAAAATCGGGAGACTATTACCTGAGGGATTAAAATTCCCACAGTGCTCTTCCTACCAAATCAAATATATGAAAAAAAACACATTAGAAAAGGGGGGAATGATTGACCCAACCTGATATTTTATTAAAATTGGGAGCCATCTTGCCACAAAGCCGTGAAAAGATAATTTTGGCTTAACTATAAATTGCAGCAAGATCTGAACCTGCTTGGAAAGCCTGCCCGTGCCTTGAACTCACCCATGCCTGGCTCTCTGACCAGATAACAGCCCTCTCTGAAACTTTGTTGACACCTCATAAATATTGGCCTTCCTTGGCCAGACGACACTCTCTGAGGCTCTAATGGTCCTCATAAATTCTGATGTTGGGGCCAGCAAACAAAAATATAAAATACCATTAGTGTGATGCTTGTCAGAATTCTGTTATTTTTAACCCCACTTTTGTGTAACTTTGTGGTCTTTTCTTGCAACCTGGTCTAAAAGGTAAACACTACACAAACCTGGAGCTCTGCCGGACTAAAGACTTCTTGAGAAACTGCCTTTGACGATGGGCACTAGACATATATTTTGTTGTCAGAAGCTTTAGCTTCCATTCAAATGAGACCATCAAAGCTGGGTCTACATCTATGAGACCTGGAAAACATTGTTTCAATTTTTCCAAAGAACATGAGGAAGCAGTGCTGACTTCTCTCTGTAGGTAAACTGTGGCCACTGAAAGCTAAGTGTCTCCGCATGTGGACTGTGAAGCCATTTGGTCATCCTCCACTTTTCATGGGGTTTCTTTCTACTGCACTGGGAGTTTGGTATTTGCCTCATGAAATACAATGACTTCAACTGGTACACAGTGATGTAGGGAGTCCTGTCACATGTGGTGGGTCAGGGTCTCCAGGAGAATGCACCAACAAGGCTTCTATCCCACATAGCTTGACCCTTTGACCATAGCAACCTGATTCTGAACATTGCCCTGAAACGTCTCCATATAACAAAATGCCTTTTATGGAGAGGTTTCAGACATATAAGTGATTCCTGTCTGTAACATGTCAGCCACAAGTCATTTGGAAGTCAATGGCAGAATCACATGTCCCGACCACAGATGTTTTATCACACAGCTGCACACAACAGCTTTTGGCCCACTACTCAGCAGGCCCCAACATACTGGCATCTCTGTTCTACACCATTTTCATAAAACCCAGTCAATCAAGGCACTGTCTGGTACACTCAGGATCAGCAACTGTACATCCAAAGGTTCTCCAGTGGCAGGTGGCCATGGGAAGTCAAAAAATTTCATGGTATTTATCTAGCCATTTTCAAAGATGAAGTTGGAGAAACTGTGGGTTTCAATTCATTAAGGAACCATTAAATTTAGAGGAAGCACATTTCAATGAATAATCTAGAGAACTCTCACAGGCAAGGGTTCCCAAAGACTGGCCAAAAGGTCACATGAAGCCAGCCCCATTGAGGTCTACAATGTAAGGTCCATGTGTGTTTTGACTCTCAACTATGGCTTCCAAGTCTTTCAGAAAAAAAATCATGTCATATCCTGGCTGAGATTCCCAGTGCTCTGTGGAAAGCCACTCTGGGCTTAGATCTCGGTGTCCAAGGGCGACTCTCATGTGTGGCCTCCTAAAATCCCAACACAATTCATGGCGATACTTCTCTGAAGTCAGTTCCATAACGCATTCTCTAAGAGGAATCACACCAGAGTTCAAGCCCAGGGGGACCCAGGCATCTCTTACAACCACCACACAAATGACCACAATTAAAACTAAAACACTCCCACATGCTCCTCATCTTCTTCCACATAGACACTCATCATAAACTCTGGCTGGAGGTTTCCATGAAGGGCACAGCCCAATACACTGTTCAAAATAAGCACCCTTGCCCCTCATTTGCCTAAAGTCAGGGTGGCCTGGACACCCTTGCTGTGAACCAAGAGTGATCAAATAGGCCGGCCCTATATCTGATCTGCTTCTCCAATTTGAGGCCTAATGACTGTCTGGTATAGATTCTTTATGTGAATTGGTATCATAGAAAACCCAAGCCCCTATCGGCTAGCCTCTGCAGGGATTGAAAGAAATGATTTGACCCAAATGATCCCTATTCTCACTTGATTTAGCTCAGGAAGCTTACAGAGGAAAGTGAGAGACTTCATCCACAATGACTGCTCTTTTGGCCGTTTGGGTTTTGGATGCACACTGGGAAACTTTCTTTAGATCCATCAGGTGCTGAGAATCTAAGCCACTGCCACCCCACCGGGCCAAGTGGCTGTTTCAGACACATCCTTTTCGAAAGCAATTAAGCAAAGAGCCACAGGTGATGCCCATTCATTTCCATTTGAAAACTGTTTTCTTCAGGCTTCACAAAAGGGTGGCCTGAGGCAAAGACCTTCCTGACATTCAGGGTAATAGAAACATAAGTAAGAAAATGGCCCAAAGCAGTGTTTCTCCACTGAGACATTACTGGTCACACTGATATCTGAGTTTTCTGAGATGCTCCCATTCCCTTCAGCTATCCAGTACATGGTCATGTAACAGAGCTTGGACGTGGTACATATCTTGGAAACAAAACCATGAGGATACTCTGGAGAGCGGCCAGTATTCAGGAAGAAAAGAGGAACTTTGGAAGATAGTAGCTGTTCACCATCCATTAGGCAAGCCGCACTCCATTCTTAAATTGGGTGGGAAGAATGCTGGGAAGCTTTATACTAGACAGGACACAACCATTGATGCATTCGCATTTCAAATGTCTACAACCACGGATACAGTGGGATACACAGACATGGAAACACTCGTGTTGTCAAACGACTTTCTAGAAACTTTCCAGTCCAAACCTACAAACCGCCATTCGTACCTATTCTCAGAACATGAGACAAAACCAAAAACTCACACCGACACCCACAACGGCACCTCCTTCCCCCAAGTATGGCTGTGACTATCCTGAGTGTCCTCTGACTGGTGAGCCATAATATGTTCCCACGAAATGGCCTGTCCAATCTCAGATCTGGTCTTCTTTGCAAACTTTTAGAAGTTGTCAGGAGCCATGGTTGAGCCACTACCTGCTTTCTCAGAAAAAGCCACTCTTCAGAGCTCTCCTGAAATTTGGCCATCATCACATAAGTAGGTACCAAGAAACACTGACTCTGTCTTTGGTAAATTCAAACAATTGAGACCACTGGGACTGAAACTAAGACTTGCTCTGGGTGCATGGCTTCCTGGATCCCAAGTTCAGAAAGTTCCATCACCAAGGAAGTGTGGTAGGTCACTTCCTTCAGGAACTGAATGAGGTCACTGTGATGGAAAACCACTTTGTTCTAACAGTTGCTTCCAAAGGTCCCATGAGATGGAGGCTGCCCCTACTTCCTGTGACACTTTCACAAGTTAGAATGGTATATCAACCATAGGCATCTGGGAACAGCTCTGTACACAGGCCTGGTTTGGTCCAGTTAATCTACATTAAGAAGAGAGAGGCTGATTCAGACACATTCCTTCATTCTGACCAGGATGTTTGACATGGAAGTTGACATGGATTTGACTGTTGCTCTCTCAGGTCCTTCATAGGTAAAAAGGTCGGTCAAAAGTCGGAGGAAAAGATCACCAAGAGACTGTATCATGCCACAGCAAAAGGTTTATTGGGCGTCCAGCATGCTGCGGCTCAGAGCTAACTTCAGAAGAGCAAAGAACAAAGAGCCCCAAAAACAACTTGAGCAGAGTTTATTTACATTCTTTAGAGAGGGCAGGGACTTTGCATACATCATAGCCTCCTTTAGCAAATCAACATACCACGGGAAAATCAAATAACAACCCAAAAACATGATTAGCACATTCATTGGCAGGAAGAGGTCGGACAGGGGGTGATTGGTTAGCCCTGAGAAGGGGTATACGTTTCAACTGATTGGTTGAAGCCCTGAGATGTATACGTGATGAGCTGCACGGTTTCTGGGAAGGGGTTGTTTAGCAACTAGGTGGTCAGGGAAGATTTCAACACACATCTAATTGGCAGTTCCGGGAATTGTCTTAACTGCCACAGGAATTTCAGGTTCTGAGTGCAGCTTGGAAACTTTACAAAACCTGGTTCTTTATGTTTCAATTTTAATTTCTTTTATTCTTTCATTTCCCACTCCTTTTTCTTACTACATTTAATCTTAAAAGTAATGAATCATAATTATTGCGGGGTCTCACACTCTATTTCTGCCAGTGGAGCGTATTTCTGTCTGATTACCATGAGTTTTTCCTGCCCAATTTGAGCCTGGAGAAAGGAAACTATGCGGTTAAGCAAACAAGGTCCCAAAGTTAGCAACACCATAAGGATGATCAGGGGTCAAGCTAAGCCTGATAGGAGTGTAGTTAACCAGGGGGACTGGGTAAACCATGACTCAAACCACCCTTGTTGAATCTCCCTTTCTCTCTGGTGCTCTTCAAGGCATTTTCTCAATTTACTCATGGATTCTTTTACAACTCCAGTATGGTCAGCATAAAAACAACATTCTTCTCTCAGTGCAGCACAGAGGCCCCACTCCCTCATGAAGAGGAGGTCTAATCCTCGCCTGTCCTGTAAAACAACTTCAGAGAGAGAGTTTAAGGATTCCTACAGCACTGTGATGGAGGTCTCTAATGTCTTCCAGTCTTGATCTATTGCTGTTTCTAATCAGGCCATTTGTTGTGACCCATGGATCATAGCAGCTGTTCCTGTACCCACTCCTGCAGCAGCTCCTATCCTCAATAGGATGGCTAGAGTAAGGGACACTGGATGCCAGCAAAATCAGGTTGTTTGTCCCCCTAGTAGACCTTGAAATGATTCTGCATCATAATAAACCACCCTGGGGAGTATCTGCACCATTAAACAATAATTTACAAAGCTGTCAAATACATGGGTTGAAATGCAAGGAGTTCTGACTGTGTGGAGTTCAGTACAATTAAGGTTCCTTTAATTAGTTCCCAGGGGCAGGAGTCAGCTGTACTCTGGACTGGGGAAGTAGGCAAAGATGGAAACTGGGAAGTATGAGATGGTTGAGGGGTTCTGGTAGATCTAGGCATGGGAGGTTTTGGAGGCTTAATTCCTGGCTTGAGGGGATTGGGCCCTATTGCTGTGGGATTTTCTTCCTTTTTAAGCAGGATGGTGAACCAGTGACCAAAGTCATAACGAGGGCCATAAATATAGAATCGCATTTCCCATGTATTTCCCATAGACCATGTTGTTCTGAGGTAGCCCCTTCCTTTGGAAGTGAAAGTTATATTGAGGGGGTAACATAGACTATTCTTTCCACAGCGAGTTTTTGACACAACTTGGCTAGCGGCACATTTCTTGGGATTCAATCCAGGTGTCATTTTTCCTACCTGAATGATACTGTCTGCGGAGTTTGGGTTCAACCATGTAGCTCCCGTTTGTTCACAACCCCAAGATCTTAAATAAAAGTCACTGGGTCCTCCACAGGTTTGGGCCTGTTTGCGACTTCAGAAATCAGCTGGGCACACATAAAAATCAAGACTGGCTAGTTTACACCTGAGCTGGGGAAGATGATATCCATAATTCATGGGGTAAGGTGGTCTATGTTGCCCTGGTTTGGGTTTGAGTGGGATCTGTGTGAAGTCCTCTATGTCAGGGAGATCCCAGTCAGAGAGGCCTATGGCAAGCTGACAAATGTCCAGGTAGAGAGATGGCCACCAAGTCCATAAGAGGGCTATATATGAAATAGACCACACTACTTGCCCAGTAGGATTTATAGCTGCCATTGTTGCTGAACAGGTTGATGGGGATTAGGACTGCTGGTGGTCAGGGGAAGAATCCATAGCCTTACCCACACGACGGACACGCAACTTGAGAGGGTTACCAGTCTGTTCCAGTTTCCAGCCGGAGGCTGGACAGGGAGCAGGCTTGAGATGGGTGGCATGGATCCAGGAAGTGATTCCATCCACTTTCACCACTGTAAGTGTTATAAGCAGCACCTGGTATGGTCCTTTCCAGCGGCGTTCCAGGGATGATACCTGATGCCGTCTCACGTAGACGAAGACTCCCACTTGATATCGATGTGGGGTTCCCTCGTCTCCAGGCTGATAAGCACTGGCCAACTGTTTCCACAGGTATCGCTGGGTGCTGTGTTTGTTCAAGGGCTTTAAGTCTGTCAAGCAAGGGGGTGTGAAAGGAATCATTAAGTCTCAGAGTTGGGGTTAGGTCCCTTACTAAAGGAGGGGCACCATAGAGAATTTCATAAGTGGTGAGTTTACACAAAGAGGCAGAGGGTGTACTTTTTGCACGAAACAGTGCTTAAGGTAGGAGCATAGTCCAATTTTTTTATGCAGGTCTCCAAGCTTAATTTCTTTAAATTCTCTTTGATGGTTCTAATCATTTTTTCTACCTGTCCTGAGCTCTGGCATCTATAAGCACAATGTAACTTCCAATTAATCTTCAGGGTCCTGGTGAATCCCTGACTTACCTGGGCAACAAATGCCGGTCCATTATTGGACCCTATTACCTTAGGTAGGCCGAACCTTGGAAAAATGTCTTCTAGAATCTTTTTGACCACCGTCTGAGCCATTTCTTTCTTCATGGGGAAGTCTTCAACCAATCCTGAAAGACTATCTACAAAGACTAGGGGATATTTAAGTCCATACCTTCCTGGCTTAATTTCAGGAAAAGTCCACTTCCCAAAATTGTCCTGGTCTCGTTCCTCATAAGCGCTTCCCTGCAGGAAGCTTGGATGGGTAAGCATTAACTAATTGGCAGACTTGACAAGCTCTAGTCACCTGCTAAGCTATTTATTTCCTCTGTAAGTCAGTCAATAATAAATCCTTTCTTCGGTCCTTTAAGTGTGCCTATAACTTCTTTGAGCTTAAGTGGGTGAGCTAGTGTACGTCTTTGACATAAAGGTGGGCTTTTTGAAATTGTAAACTTGGCTCTGTAGGGTCCCAGAGTTCTGTATCTGTCTCCTCAGATGATAAGTTGCCTGAATGTTCCAGTGTGGCCAAGTCTCCTGAATGTTGATCCCCCTGGTTTGGAAAAAGTTAACAGAGTCACTCCGTTTAGGGCTGCCAATTAAGCTTCCTCATCTGCCCTTCTGTTTTTAACTGCAACGAGGTCGTTTCCCTTCTGGTGCCCTGGACAGTGCACTATAGCTAGTTCCTTAGTGCCCTTCACTGCTGAGAGAAGGTGGAGAATCTCAACTTTGTTCTTTATTTTTTTCCCAGTGGAGGTTAATAGACCCCTTTGCTGGTAAATAGCCCTGTGCACATTAGCATTGCCAAATGCATAGTGGCTATCAGTGTATATGGTGGCCCTTTTGCCTGTTGCTAGTTCCAATGCTTTCGTAAGGGCAATCATTTCTGCCATTTGGACTGATGTCTCTTCTGGGAGACCACAGGATCAGATGACATTAGTTTTGCTAACTACTGCTGCTCCAGCCCACCACATACCATCTTGGAGGAAGCTGCTCTCTTTCGTAAACCATACGACTTCAGGGTGAGGCAGTGGCTGGATCCTTCAAGTCTCGTCCTATACTGGTTTCCTCTGCCAGGATGTGTTGACACTCATGAGCGATAGGTCCTGATGATTCTTCTGGCAGCCAGGTTGAGTGGAGCAGAAGGTCCAAGAGTTATTCTGTCTTTGCTAATCCAGAGGCTCTGGTAGTAGTTTATTCTGGAGTTTGATAGCCACCTATCTGGAGGTTGACAGATGATGCTCTCCAGGGCATGGGGGGCTATAATGGATAGCTTCTGTCCCAACGTTCATTAATGAGCATCTTTTATTAGAAGCGCTGACGCTGCTATAGCTCTTAAGCAACGGGGCCACCCAGTAGCCACTGGGTCCAGTTTTTTTGATAAGAATGCTACCGGCCTTTTCCAAAGTCCCAAAGTCTAAGTGAACACTCCCCATGCTATTCCTTTCTTTTTCTCGATGTAGAGAGTGAAGGGTTTATCTATATCTGGGAGTGCTAAGGCCGGAGCAGATAGCAGCACCTTTTTTTGACATTATCAAAAGCTTGTTGGTGCTCAGGGGTCCATTGGAATTGGGCATTCCACTTTATCAGCGGGTATAAAGGGGCAGCCAGAGAGGCGAACCCAGGAATCCATCACCTGCAAAAGCCAGCAGTCCCAAGAAACTCTCTGAGTTGTCTCTTATTAGATGGGGGTGGTATCTGCACAATGGTTTGTTTTCTGTTCTCAGTTAGCCATCATTTGCCACCCCTAAGAGAATAACCCAGGAAGATTACTTCTTGCTGACAAATTTGGGCCTTTTGGCAGAAGCCCTATATCCAAGCCGAGCAAGCTCGGATAATAGTGCTTGGGTCCCAGACTCATAGTTTTCCTTGGTGTCCGCTGCCAGTAGCAGATCATCCACATATTGGAGTAGTGTGACTTCGGGGTGTGCAGTTCTGAAGTCGTTTATGTCCCTGTGGACGGCTTCATCAAAGAGAGTGGGGGGGGGTTTGAACCCCTGTGGGAGTCTAGTCCAGGTTACTTGGCCAGATGTTCCAGTTTCTGGGTCTATCCACTCGAAAGCAAACAGCAACTTACTGTCCTTATGTAGGGGCAAGCAGAAGTAAGCATCTTTTAAGTCCAGCACAGTGTAGCATTCCCGGTCCAGATTCAGAGTGCTAAGCAAATTATATGGATTGGGTACTGTGGGGTGAATGTCCTGCACTCTGTTGTTGATCTCTCTTAGGTCTTGAACAGGACTGTAGTCCCTAGTTACTGGCTTTCTTACTGGTAGCAGGGGGGTATTCCAGGCTGATTGACAGGGCCTTAGGACCCCAAGGGCCAATTATTTCTGAATATGGTGACTTATCCCATCCTTAGCTTCTTTGCTTAGAGGATATTGTTTAACACTGATTGGAGAGGCAGAGGCTTTTAATTCTACTACTATTGGAGGTTGTTTTATGGCTAGACCTAACCCAGCAGTTTCTACCCAGGCATTAGGATAATCTTTTATCCATTTCTGTTGTAGTTTGCCTCTTTGATCAGTCCTAGGGGGCACGAAGTATTGATGTTCATCTTCTACGGACATAGTCAATTCTGTGACTATGGGAGTTTTTACTGAAGGTTTTAGAACATCCACTTGGGGACCATCAGGGTTAAAGGTTACTCTAGCCCCTAGTTTGGTAAACAGATCCCTGTGCATCAATGGGGCTGGGCATTCTTGGATTACTAGGAAAGAGTGGTGGACTTTTCATTTTCCTACTTCCATAATCCTCTTAGTTGTCCAAGCCCGATAAGTAGTGTCATTAGCCCCTTTAACTAGGGACCATTTATTTGATATGGGGCCCAGTGAAGCCTTAAAGGCTGAGTATACTGCTCCTGTATCCACTTCAAAGTTCACTGGAGTCCCCTCCACTTCAAATGTTACCCTGAGCTCGGGGAGGGGATCTGAGTCCTGACATTCCTAGTCCTCTTCTAGAGTCAGCATGGCGGGCTGCCGTGGATTCTTCTTTTTGGGGCACTCTTTGACTCAGTGTCCTTTTTCTCTACAGTAGGCACATTGATCTGAGGCCAGGGACAGCCTTTGGCGTGGGCCCAAGTATCCCTTTCTGACTCCCTGCTTTTTAATTTCTGGCGTATTTGCTGCTGTGAAGAAAATCTTAGCCAATGCTTTTGTCTGCCTTTTGCTCCTTTCATCCTTTTTTTGTTCCCTTTCCTTCTCTCTCCTCTGTTCCGTGTCCTCCTCAGTTTCTCTCTTATAATATACTTATATACTTTAATATATACTTATAATATATATCTTATAATATACTTTCTCATCTTCTCTGTCTAAATCTCTTAAGGTCGTATTTTGTAACCCATCTAGACATTGTAACTTTCTCTTAATATCTTGGGCAGCCTGCTCAATAAAGGCCATTGTAACAAATGCCTTTTGGTCATCTGCCTGAGGATCAAAAGGAGTATATTTTCTATAAGCTTCCATAATTCTCTCCAGAAACATAGAGGGAGACTCATTAGGCCCTTGGATAATCTCTCTTACCTTGGCTAAATTGGTCGGCTCTCTGGCGGCCACTCTGAGACCCGCTATTAGAGCCCGGCGATAAGTGGACAGATGCTTCCTACCTTCAAAGGTGTTGGGGTCCCAGTTGGGTCGGTTCATGGGCCCATAGGGATGGAGAGAGAGCATCACAGGGGCTTCTGAGTTTTCTATTATCCATCGCCAGTGGGTTCTTTTAGGTTGCCCATCTTCCTCCAGGGGAGGAGGGGTTGCTGCTGCTGTGGGGAAGTCCCCTGGAGGGCTTGGGTCTGGCCCAATTGCCTCTAGCAGTGGAGAGGCTGAGTCAGCGGTGGGAGGATCATCAGGAACTGTGTTGGGGGTTGGGGAGGGAGAGTAGACAATAAGGAGGGGGTGGAGTGTCCAGTCTTGTGACTCAGGGAGAATGGAAGGAAGAGGGAGAGAAGCGGAAAGTTTGAATGATAGGAATGTGGGGGAAGGAGTATATGGCTGTTGATCTGGGTGGCCACGTGGCCCCGGCTGAATGACAATGTCTCTGAATTTTCGGATTAGAGGAAAGTGGAAGGATTCTTCTGGGGCCATCTGAATTCGAGGATGGGCCATTCTGAAGCACAGGAGTCTGCCAGGTACGGCGTTTTACTGAAAAAGAAAGATTCTGGGCCCTTGAGCGGACATCAGTCCAATGATCAAGGGTCAGGGACAGAGAAGAGGAAGTGCTTTGTCCCATAATGGGAGTTACTCAAACAGGGAGAGTGAAGACACAAACACAACACAAAGACAAACAGTAAACGTTTAACATGAGTCCAAGACAAAGATTTGAACTGAGTAACTGGAAAATATTGAAGGGTTAGACAATAAAAACAGACAGTAAACTCAACATGAGTTCAGAACAATGACCAAAACTGAGTTACCGGCAAAACCTGATGGGCTGGCAAATCAAATCCTGAAGAAAAACATAACCGAGTTCAGGAAACTACTATTCCTTGAATTCCCTAGTCCTCCGGAGTGTCCCTCAGGGACGTGATCTTGGCTCTGTGACACGTCTGTCACACCATAGGAGAGAGCTAATGCTCTTCACCAACAGCCACTTTGCCACGCCCTAGCCTGAAACCCGAAACCAGAAAGAGGCACCTTACTTACCCCGAGAGGACTCTCTTGAGGTCTTCCATTCACCGCTCCTGGATATCTCACCTGGGGCCTCCAGATGAAAAGGTGCTGCGAACATCAAAGGAAAAGACAACAAAGAGGATTTCTCATGCATCAGCAAAGGGTTTATTGGGGGTCCAGAATGCTAGGCCTCAGAGCTCCCTTCAGAGGAGCAAAGAACAAAGAGCCCCGAGAACAACTTGAGCAGAGTTTATATACATTCTTTAGAGAGCTCAGGGACTTTCCATACATCATAGCCTCCTTTAGGAAATCATCATGTACCACGGGAAAATGAAATAACAACTCTAAAACATGATTAGCACATTCATTGGCGGGAAAAGTTGGGGCAGGGGGTGATTGGTCAGCCCTCAGAAGGGGTATACATTTAAACTGATTGGTTGAAGCCCTGAGATGTATACGTGGTGAGATGCACGGCTTCTGGGAAGGGGTTGTTAAGTAGCTAGGTGGTCAGGGAAGATTTCAACACACATCTAATGGGCAGTTCCAGGAATTGTCTTAACTGCCACAGGAATTTCAGGTTCTGAGTGCAGCTTGGAAACTTTACAAAACCTGGTTCATTACATTTCGATTTCAATTTCTTTTATTCTTTCAGAACCTTACAGTGGAAGGTGAGAGACTTCATTCACAATGACTGCTCTTTTGGCTATATTGGTTTTGGATGCACACATGGGATCATTTTTTTGATCCGTCTGTTGCTGATAATCTAAGCCACAGCCTCACACAGGGCCAAGAGCCTGATTAAGACACATCTCTTTCCAAAGCAATTACTTCTCTGAGGTCAGTTTCAGAACTCAGTCTCTGAGGAGAATCACACCAGTGTTCAAAACCAGGTGGACCCAGTCATCTCTTCCAACTGCCACACAAATGATCACAATAAAAACCAAATCATTCTCACATGGCACTCAACTTCTTACATATATACACTCATTATACCCTTTGGCTAGAGGTTTTCATGAATGGCGCAGCCCAAGAGAGTGTCCAAAATAAGCTCCCTTGCCCCTCATTTGCCTAACCTCAGGGTGGCCTGAACACCCTTCCTGTGAACTAGGATTGATCACATAGTTCTTCCTTTAATACTGCTCTGCTTCTCCAATTTGAGGCCTACTGACTGTCAGGTTTAGATTCCTTATGTGATTTGGAGTAATAAGGAAACCAAAGCAACTTTGCAGCGCTTGAAAGAACTTATTTGACCCAAATGATCCCTATTCTCACTTGGTGGAAGTCAGGAAACTTACAGAGGAAGGCGAGAGACTTCATCCACAATGACTGATCTTTTTGCCATTTTGGTTTTGGATGCACACATTGCATCTTTCTTTAGATCCATCAGGAGCTGATAATCTAAGCCACAGCCTCACACAGAGCCACAAGGCTGATTCAGACACATACTTTTCCAAAGCAGTTAAGCAAGGAGCCACAGGTGATGCCCATTCACTTCCATTTGAAAACTTTTTTCTTCAAAATTCACAAAGGGGTGGCCTGAGGCAAAGACCTTCCTGACTTCAGGGTAACAGAACAATAAGTCAGCAAATCCCAATGCAGGGTTTCTCCACTGAGACTTTACTAGTCACAATGATATCTGAGTTTTGTGAGATGCTTGAAATTCCCTTCAGCTATCCAGTACATGGCCATGTCACAGAGCTTGGATGTGGTACATATCTTGGACAAAAAAACATGAGCCTATTCTGGAGAGTGGCCAGAATTCAGGAAGAAAACAGGAACTTAGGAAGATAGTAGGTGTTGCCCATTGAAAAGCAACCAACAGTCCTTTCCTAAAATGGGCAGGATGAATTCTGGGAAGCTTTCTACTAGACAGGATACATCCATTGATCTATTCTGTTTTCTAATATGTACAACAAAGGACACAGTGGGATACACAGACACAGACACACTCGTTTTGTCAAAGGACTTTCTAGAAACAGTCCACTCTAAACCAAACAAACCACCTTTCCTACCTATTCTCAGAACATGAGACAAAACCCCAAACTCACACCCACACTCAAAAAGTCACCTCCTTCCCCCAAGTAAGTCTGTGACTATCCAGAGTGTCCTCTGACTGGTGGGCCATACTATGTTCCCCCAAAATGGCCTGTCCTGTCTCAGGTCTGGTCTTCTTGTCCATCTCTGTGAAGTTGTATGGAGCCTGTGCTGACCACTACCTGTTTTCTCATTGAAGGCCCATCTTCAGAGCTCTACTTGCATTTTGTCATCCTCAAACCATTAGGTACCAAGAGAGACAGACTCTCTCCTTGGTAAATCCAAACAAGTAAGTCCACTGGGAATGGGACTGGGACTGGCTCTCTGTGCCTGGCTTCCTGGATCCCAAGTTCAGAGAGTTACATCACCAAAGAAGTGAGGTAGGTCAATTCCAACAGGAAGGGAATGAGGTCACTGCCTTGGCAACCACTTTGTCCTAACACTTGTTTCCAAGGGTCCCTTGAGATGGAGGCTGCCCCTACTTCCTGTGACACTTTCAGAAGTTAGAATGGTATATCAACCGTAGACACCAAGGAGAAGCTCTCCACACAGGGTTGGTTTGGTCCATCTTCTTTATATCAGAAGGAGAGAGGCTGATTCAGACACATCACTTCATCCTGAACAGGTGGTTTGCCATGGAAGATGACTTTTGCTCTCTCAGGTCCTTCATAGCTGCTACATCTTCTCTAGGGATCATTTCTCATCAAACTTTGAGGTTCTCAGCAGGTGAAAGATCCCGTACATTCCTGTATTGTAAGACCAACTCTGTCCCTGCTCTTTTGTGAAGTTAGATTGAGGGAACAGTGTATGGTTAGGGTTAATAACATATTCTATTTGGGTTAGGAATCATTCTGCGGGATGAATAATGGTATTGGGAACCTGCGATATTCACAAGAATATATAGGTGAAATATAAGTATGAAACCTGAAATCTAGGTACGATTTGAAGCCCTGAAGGGCAATGGGCCCTTTAGTGAGATACTTTGCTTTGAATTATGTTCTGAACAGATATCTCAGATAAATCGATGTGCAATGGCAAAGGACCTTGTACCTTGGATGATTTAATGTCCTAGAGAACATCCAGTCAAAAAGGAATAGTCGGCAGGATTAGGAAGGTAGTCAGTAGGTTTAGAAAAAAGAGTGAATATAGGATTTGAACGAAAGTTTCATTAGCAATAGGGTTTTGGGTAGAGAGTGAACGTAAATATGAGCACATATGAAGAGTCAGTCACAATGATGAACTGGGGAAAATATGTAGGAAAGCAGATATCAATAGAGACATTAGGAAATCAGGCAAAGTATAATGTAATAGGGTTAGACATTTTCAACATGGTTGAGGTTGAATATATAATCTTAGGAAGAAAGAAATATGTTGCCTCCAATAGGATTGACATTTGAGAGCATTAGGCAACCTGGACATGGTTGCTTTTAGTAATCAATGCTCACTTTCCATTTTGCTTTGGTGAAAGGTTAATAGGCACTTGTCACTTCCTGTTTTTCTGTATGCTTAACAAACCACTGTTGAAATCTTGAGAACTGTTTGCTAATTTTGTTCCCAGGATGTGCTGTCCCCAACTTCCAAACTGCAGAATATACTCCTTCACCCGGGTGCACGCAAACCGCACACTCGCCCTGACCCATCAATAAATTTCCCTTTCTGCCCTCTCCAAGAAAAGTATATAAGCTCTGTTAAAGCTGTTCTCAGGGCTCTCTGCTCTATTCAAGTGAGCTCTGAGCCCCAGCATGCTGGACCCCCAATAACCTCTTTGCTGTGGCCGAGTGAAAATGCTATACTGTTCTGTACTTAAAAGATGCTTTCTTTTGCTTGCCTCTACATAAAGATAGTCAGTTGCTGTTTGCTTTCGAGTAGGTAGACCCAGAAACCGGAACGTCTTGTCAACTAACTTGGACTAGACTTCCACAGGGGTTCAAAAACTCCCCCACTCTCTTTGATGAAGCCTTTCACAGACATCTCTACAACTTCAGAACTACGCACCCCGAAGTCATTCTGCTTCAATATGTGGATGTCCAGCTACTGGCAGCCAACACCAAAGAAAACTGTGAGTCTGAGACCCAAGCACTATTATCTGAGCTTGCTCAACTTGGGTAGAGAGCTTTGGACAAAAAGGCCCAAATTTGCAAGCAAGAAGTGATCTTCCTGGGGTATTTCCTTAGGCACGGTAAATGATGGCTCACTGAGCCCAGAAAACAAACCGTTGTGCAGATACCACCCCCATTTAACAGGAGACAACATAGAGAGTTTCTTGGGGCTGCTGGCTTTAGCAGGTTATGAACCTGGGTTTGTGTTCTTAGCTGCTCCTTTATACCCGCTGTTAAATGAGAATGCCCAATTCCAATGGACCCTTGAGCACCAACAAGCTTTTGATAACATCTAAGAACACTAACACTGAACTCCTCAACTTCACTGAGCCCAGCCTGCAATTTCAGAAAGCCCTACACTACATTAAAAATGTACATCCACTCAATCAACTTGGTTCAAAAAAACTTCCGGCATTACTGTAGGATCAAGAACGGAGTTTTAGACTAATTCACTCACAGTGAAAGGAAATAATTGAATGGGTAACAAAAGCCTGTCAGATCTGTCAATTGGTTAATGCTTACCCTTCCAAGCTTCCTGCAGGAAAGCACCTATGAGGAACCAGACCAGGACAATTCTGGGAAGTGGACGTTACTGAAATTAAGCCAGCAAGGTATGGACTTAAATATCTCCTAGTCTTTGTAGATACATTTTCAGGATGGATTGAAGCCTTTCCAACCAAAAAGAAAAAAAAAAAAAGAAAAGAAAACAGGCACAAATTGTGGTCAAGAAGATCCTGAAAAATATTTATCAAAGACACGTCCTGCCTAATTTAATATGGTCTGATAATTGAACAGCCTTCATGGGCCAGGTAAATCAGGGGTTAGCCAGGACCCTGGGGATTAATTGGAAGTTACATTGTGCTTGTAGACCCCAGAGCTCAGGACACGTAAAAAAAATAAATAGAACCATTAAAGAGACCTTAACAAAATTAAGCTTAGAGACCGGCATAAAAGATTAGACTATGCTCCTGCCTTATGCACTGTTTCATGCAAGAAATACTCCCTTTCTTTCTTTGTGTAACCTCACCCCCTATGAAATTCTCTATGGGGCCCTTCCTACACTAAGAGACCTAACCCCGACTCTAAGACCTAAGGATCCCTTCCACACACCCTTGCTTGACATACTTAAATCTCTTGTAAGAACTCAGCTATACCTGTGGAAACAGCTGGCCACTGCCTTCCAACCTAGGGACAAGGGGAATCCACATTGATATCAAGAAAGAGACTTCCTCTACATTAGATGACATCAGGTGTCATCCCTGGAACCCCGCTGGAAAGGACCATTCCAGGTGCTACTTATAACACCTACAGCAGTAAAAGTAGAGGGAATCACTTCCTGGATCCATGCCTCTCATCTCAAGCCTGTGCCATGTCCAGACTCTGGCTGAAAACTGGAAAAGACTGTTAACCCTTTCAAATTGCATATTCGCCACGTGGGTAAGGCTATAGACTCTCTCCTTGGCCACCCGTAGTCCTAACGCTCATCAGTCCCTTCAGGAGCGATGGCTGATCACAAATACTACTAGACAAGAAATATGGTCTATCTTGCATACAGCCCCCTTAGGGACCTGGTGGCCATCTCTCCACCCAGACATTTGTCAGCTGGCTATAGGTCTTTCCTATTAGGATATCCCTGATGAAGAGGATCTCACTAAAATTCCATTAAATCCTTTCTGTACCATAGATAATGGAAACAAACATTATGGTTGTAGGGACAGGCAAGCCAGATGCAGGTTGGCTAGCCTATATTAGTATGTTTGCCCGGCAGACTATCAAAGCCACAAACCGCCACGGCTGTGTGGGGGAAAAGCCGACTTCTTCTGTAAGTCATGGGGATTTGAGCATACAGGGGCTGCCTGGTGGAACCCAAAATCCTCATCAAATTCAGTATACAGCATTGGCCATATTACCACTTAAAAAACCCAAACTGATGGCCAACAGAGGAGTCTCTAGATCCTCAAATTCTGTGTGACCTTTTTAACTTCTGCAAGTGCTCAAAAGGGTGAAAGGAAATTCCCCTATGTGAAGGCCTTTTTCCTCTTTCGCTCACATCCTGAACTATGCTTCTCCAATAGTTCCTCAAACTCAGCCTTCTGCTCCAGACTCTCTGCTGTCAGTCCCACCTCAGCAAACCTGATTTCTCTTCTCCAATTACTAGATCAAAAACCGAAACCTCCGCCGGTTCTCAGAGCATTGCCCCCTTGCTGAGGTAGCAGGTACTGAGGTACCCATCCATCCACTCACTTCTCTCTTTTCCTGTCAGTGCCCACACCGGGTCCCACCAGGTCCTCTTACCACTTAACCCAAAGCTCAAACCAGCTTAGGAGAGCCCTCAGACCCCTATCGAAGATGTAATGAAAATGGCCTTTAAAGTTGCTTTGTCATCACTGAAAACAGGTTACTAAGAATTTAAAGTCCCTCACAGGCTTTTTGGGATACTCACTCCCGTCTTCCTTTCTGCTCTACCGATTCTACTGCTCAATTTATGTTGCTAGGAAAATCCCAAACCCCTTTCCCATTATTCCTTTACATCTCTCCTTCCTTATTCTCAGATCCAAGGAGCTGCTCTCACCCCCCGCCTTCCCCGTCTTTTCCCTCTGTACCAGGCCCACAGAAAAATCTTCACTGAACTTCTGCAGAAGTCTTCACCATGGCTGACTTTAGGACTTTCAGCAAAAGAGTCTCTATAAATGAGTTCAGTGTAGATTAACTTCCTCTTTTTCTGTTGCCCTGTTCTACTTGGCTACTGGCTGGAAAAATCAGCACTCCTAAGCTAGACACCCCCTTAATAGTTTTTCACAGAATATGTTAACAAGGCCTCTGGCCTTGAGCTGGGGCTTCACAGAGATGGCTACATTTCTAAGATAAAAATTTACAAACTGGGCTCCATGGTAACAGTTGGCAGGGGGATAAAAGAAAAGGAAAAAAAAGCTCTCTGCCTCCCAGGTGTCCTTGAAAAGTTAACTTGCCCACAATAAAGGAAAAAACAGAAAAAAAAGCTTCTTTTTGTGAATTTCTGCAGACTGTGAACTTCTGAGTCCCTTCTCTTTCATGTTGGGTACAAAATTCTGAAACTACCTAAACTTGGGGTTCAGGATGTTAATTGATTACAACAGAAGCAATGCCCTCTGAATCCGGTTGCAACCAAATAGGACTGTTTCCCTGTCTTTGGTGCTATCTTAAGTGCCGTGCCTTGTCCGTCCCTACAACAGTATAATTCTATATACTTAAACATTGTTCATGTTTTCATGAAATGGTCAACAGATGTGATTAATTGTGTAATGGTGAAGATGTGTCCCAGATTGCTCTATAATGACCCAGGTTCATTTGAAGTTCAAACACGGGGGCATACAACCCGGTTCCACTGGGAACATATATCCCTCACTTTAGCCATCATATTAGGAATTGGAGTTGCGGCAGTGGTAGTCACAGGAACCACTGCCCTGCTCCATGGTACACAACAAATAACCCAAATAGAAGCAGCAAGAGACCAAAACTTAAAGATAATAGAAACCTCCATCACAGCTTTGCAGGAATCTTTAACATGTCTCTCTGAAGTTGTTTTACACTCCAGTTGAGAGTTGGACCTCCTCTTCATGAGAGAAGGGGGCCTTTGTGCTGCATTGATGTAAGAATGTTGTTTTGATGCCGACCATACTGAGGTTGTAAAAAAAACCTTTGAGTAAAATAAAAGGATGCCTTGAAAAACGTCAACGAGAGAGAGAGGCCCAAAAAGGGTGGTTTGAGTCTTGGTTCACACATTCCCCCTTCTTATCTACACTTTTATCAACCCTGGCCTGTCCAATAATAATCCTCATATTATTGCTAACTATAAAACCCTGTTTGCTTAACCATGTAATTTCTTTTCTCCAAGCTCAAATTGGATAAGTTAAACTTATGGTAATACCCCACTAGCAGACATAGAATGTGACACGTCCCAATAATCACTTTTATGATTAAAAGTAGCAAGAAGAAGAAGTGGGGAATGAAAGGTTAATAAAAAAGGTACTTGTAACTTCCTGTTTTTCTGTATGCTTAACAAAACACTGTTGAAATATTGAGAACTGTTTGTAATCTTGTTCCCAGATTGTGCTGTCCCCAACTGCCAAATTGCAGAATGTATTCCCTCACCCAGTTTCACACTAACCACCCACTCGCTCTGACCCATCAATAAATTTCCATCCCTGCCCTCTCCAAGGAAAGTATATAAGCTCTGCTTAAGCTGTTCTCAGGGCTCTCTGCTCTATTCATGTGAGCTCTGAGCCCCAGCTTGCTGGACCCCCAATTAACCCCTTGCTGTTGCATGAGACACTATCTTGGTGATCTCTTCCACCGACGCTTGCAGGAACATTACTTGGATGTTTGAATGTAGAAGAGAAAATCCAGTCATAAACGGATAGTCGGTAAGATTAAGAAGATAGTCGGTAGGTTTAGGAAGAAGAGTGAGTATAGGATTTGGAAAACAATATCTTTAGCAATAGGGGTTCGGTTAGAGAGTGAATGTAAATGTCAGCACATGTGAACAGTCACAATAATGAAGTGGGAAAAATATGTAGGAAAGCAGATATCAATAAAGACATTACGAAATCAGGCAAAGTATAAAGTGCGTGATACGATTAGACATTTTCAACAGAATTGAGTTAGAATATATAATCTTAAGAAGAAACAAATATGTAGTCACCAATAGGATTGACATTTGAGAGCATTAGGCAACTTTGACATGGATGTTTTTTGTAATCCATGCTCACTTTCCATTTAGGCTTTGGTACAATCAAAAGTGTGACCTTTACATTTGTCTCCAGAATACTACTGTGATAAAATGTATATGTAGATGTGGTGACATGAGTGTTTCTTCCACCATTTCTGGGAGCAATATTTTGAAGACATATAAATGGGTATTGGGGGTACAAAGAGGTGTACACTGTGTCATTGAATATAGAGATAATGCATGAATAGACCATAAGTGAATAAATAATAACTGGTTAAACATTAAATAACGGATTGAATAGATATCTGAAAATATATAAGAAATCTTATATTGATATACAATCATTCATTCTAACCAATGATACATCTAATATTAATATTAGGGTTACGGTTTATCATGAAGATATGTTAGTTTTGCTACAAAAGTGATTATGGAAATCGAAAATAATGTGTTTGGAAAGAGTCAGTCAGAATGCTGGCAATATGTAAACAAGGCCTCTGGCCTTGAGCTGGGGCTTCACAGAGATGGCTACATTTCTAAGATAAAGAAGTTACCAACTGGGCTCCATGGTAACATCTGGCTGAGAGAAAAAAAATGAGAAGAAAATAGCTCTGCCCCATTCCCGGTATCCTTAAAATGTTAACTTGCCCAGAACAGAGAAAAAAAAAAACAGAAACAAAAACTGCTTTTTATAAACTTCTGCAGATTGTGAACTTCTGAGCCCCTCCCATCCATGTTGGGTACAAAATTCTGAAACAATTTAAACTTGGGGTGCAGGGGATTAAATGATTACAACAGAAGCAATTCCCTCTAAATCCGGTTGCAACCAAATAGAACTGTTTCCGTGTTTTCGGTGCTATCTTAGTTGCCTTACCTTGCCTTGTCCATCCCTTTTCTCATGAAAAGACCAGTCGAGAAACATGGAGGAATGCATGTGCTCTGAAGCAGGAAATGATTGATAGTGAAACAAATGCCTATTAATTTTCTAACTTGTGGATGAAATATATATCCTATGATGTGCATAAATTGAAGAAATAGTAATCTACCAGTGTTGAATAAAAATGAACGTCAAAATACACATCATGTCCGATTGGAATCTACTTGCATTGATGTTAAACTGGGTCAGGTACTGTAGAAATATTAGGATTTGTGTGCACCATTCACTCAAGTTACTTTTCAGTATAGGAAAGATATATGTTTTTATGGTTAATGAATATTTCTAAGAATAATCTTTGGAAAGTTGATTATAAATTTACGTATATGAATATGAATGAATTTCGTGAGTGTAAAATAAGACACATATTTCATATTTTGAAAAATCTGGAGAGTGTATATATATATATATATATATATATATATATATGTGTGTGTGTGTGTGTGTGTGTGTGTGTGTGTGTGTGTGTGTGTGTGTGACTAAAGTCACGGTGGCCTGGACACCCTTCTTGTGAACCAGGAGTGATCAAATAAGTCTGCCATTAATACTTTTCCACTTCTCCAATTTGAGGCCTTCTGACTTTGGCGTTTAGATTCTTTATGTGAAATGGAGTCAAGAAAAAACCGAAGCACTTATGGATTTGCCTCTGCATGGTTTTGAAGAATTCATTTGACCCAAAGGATCCCTATTCCCCTTGATGGATGTCAGGAACTTTACAGAGAAAGGCGAGAGACTTCATCTACAATGACTGCGAATTTTTGCCATTTTGATTTTGTATGCACACATGGGATCTTTCTTTACATCCATCAGGTGTTGGTAATCTAAGCCACAGCCTCACACAGGGCCAAGAGACTGATTCAGACACATCCCTTTCCAAATCAGTTAAGCAAAGAGCCACAGGTGATGCCCACTCATTTCCATTTGAAAACTGGTTTCTTCAGGCTTCAGAAAGGGGTGGCGTGAGGCAAAGCCCTTCCTGACATTCAGGGCAAAAGAACAATAGGTAAGCAAAAGGCCCATAGCAGGGTTCCTCCACTGAGACTTTACTGGTCACACTGATATCTGAGTTTTCTGAGATGCTCGCCATTCCCTTCAGCTATCCAGTACATGGCCATATCACAGAGCTTGGAGGTGGTAAATATCTTGGACACAAAACCATGAGCCTATTCTTGAGTGTAGCCAAATTCAGGAAGAAAATGGGAACTTAGGAAGTTTGTAGGTGTTGCCCTTCGATAATGCAAGCCACAATCCATTCATAAATTGGGCAGGATTGATGCTGGGAAGCTTTCTACTAGACAGGACACATCCATTGATGCATTCTCTTTTCTAATGTCTACAACAACAGACACATTGGGATACACAGACATAGAAACACTTGCCTTGTCAAACGACTTACTAGAAACAGTTCACTCCAAACCAAACAAACCGCCTTTCTTACCTTTTCTCAGAACATGAGATAAAACCACAAACACACAACAAAAACCACAAAGGCAACGCCTTCCCCCAAGTAGGTCTGTGACTATTCGGAGTGTACTCTCACTGGTGAGCCTTACTATGTACCTCCAAAATGGCCTGTCCTGTCTCAGATCTGGTCTCTTTGGCCAACTCTGTGAAATTGTCAGGAGCCCGTGGTGAGCCATTACTTGCTTTCTCTGGAAAGGCCAGTCTTCAAAGCTTTCCTGGCATTTGGCCATCTTCACATCAATAGATACCAAGAAAGACTGACTCTGTCCTTACAAAATCCAAACAAATGAGCCCACTGGGACTGGGACTAGGACTGGCTCTGGGTGCCTGGAATCCTGGATCACATGTTCAGAGAGTTTCATCACCAAGGAATAGAGATGAGGTCACTTCCTTCAGGAACTGAATGAGGTCACTGCCTTTGCAACCACTTTTTCCTAACAGTTGCTTCCAAGGGTCCCATGAGATAGATGCTGCCCCTATTTCCCGTGACCCTCTCACCAGTTAGAATACTATATCACCCATAGGCACCCGTGAACAGCTCTGCACACAGGCCTGGATTGGTCCATCTTCTGTACATTAGGAACAGAGACACTCAGTCAGACACAACCCCTCTCCAGACAGGGTTGTTTTCCATGGAAGATGACTTTTGCTCTCTCAGGTCCTTAATAGCTGCCTACATCTTCTCCAGGGATTATTTCTGCATGGACCTTTGAGGTTTTCAGCAGGTGGTATATCCCCTACATTCCTCTATTGTAAGACCAACACTTTCCCTGCTCTTTTATAAAGTTAGAATGAGGGAATAGTATATGGTTTGGGTTAATTACATGTTCGATTTGGGTTAGGAATCATTTTGCTGGATGAACAATGGTATTGGAAATCTGTGATATTTATAAAAATATAGAGGTGAAATATATGTATGAAAACAGAAATCTAAGTAATATTTGAAGCCCAGAAACGGATTGGGCCCTTGATTGGGAGACTTAGCTTTGAATTATGTCCTGCACAGATGTCTCAGATAAATCAATACTCAATGGCATCGGACCTTGTACCTTGAATGATTGAATGTTGAAGAGAACATCCATTCAAAAAAGGATAGTCAGTAGGATTTGGGAGATAGTTGGTAGATTCAGAAAGAAGAGTGAGTATAGGATTTGGACCAAAAGTTATTTAGCAATTGGGTTTCAGGTAGAGAGTGAATGTAAATGTCAGCACAAATGAACAGTCAAAATGATGAACTGGGAATTTATGAAGGAAAGCCGATATCAATAGAGACATTAGGATATCAGGCAAAGTAAAGTGAATGATAGGATTAGACATTTTCAACAGGGTTGAGTTTGAATATATAATCTTAGAAAGAAACAAATATGTAGTCAACAATTGGATTGACATTTGAGAGAATTAGGCAACCTGGACATGGATGTTTTTAGAAATCCATGCTCACTTTAAATTTAGGCTTTGGTACAATCATAAGTGTGACCTTTGCTTTATTTTCCAGAATATTACTGTGATAAAATGTATATGTAGATCAGGTGACATGAGTATTTCTTCCACCATTTCTGGGAACAATATTTTGAAGACGTATAAATGAGTATTGGGGGTAGAAAGTGGTGTAGTATCTGTCTAAGAATATAGAGATAATGCAAGAATAGACCATACTGTGAATAAATAATATAATTGGTCCGCTTTAAATAATGGATTGAGTTGATATCTGAAAATATACAGAAAATCTAATGTTGATATAAAATCATTCATTCCAACCAGTTATACTTCTAATGGTAATATTAAGGTGATATTTCATCATGAAGAGTGTGTGAGTTATGCTTCAAAAGTGATTATGGAAATCGAAAATAATGTGTTTAGAAAGAAGTCTTGTTAAAAAACATGGAAGAATACATGTGTTCTGAAGAATGAAGTTATTGAAAGTGAAACAAATGCCAATAAATTTGCTAACTTGTGTATGAAATATATATCTTATGATGTGCATAAACTGAAGAAATAGTAATGTACAAGTGTTGACTAAAAATGAACATCAAAATACACATCACGTTCCATAATTATCTACTTGCATTGGTGTTAAACTGGGTCAGTTACTGTAGAAATATTAGGATTCGTATGCACCATTCACAGAAGTTAGTTTTTATTTCTAGGAAACAAATATGTATTTCAGGTGGATGAATATTTCTGAGAATAATCTTTTGAATATTTGATTATAAATCCACATACATGAATACGAATAAATTTAGGGAGTGTACATTGAGACCCATATATTTCATATTTTGAAAAACTTGGAGAGTGTACACACACACACACACACACACACACACACACACACAGACATTAAAAAGTAGCAATATATATGGAAATCGAAATTCATCATGAAATGTATATCATCCACTGATCCAAAAATATTCATTATACTGAACATGATTTTATTTATCATGTTGTTCATCTACGAAGCTCACCCATAGGTTGAATTTTCAGTTCCAACTGTGTTTAGGTGGAGTGATCTCTTCTCCCAATTTGTATCTGCAAAGTCAGCCACCTCACAAGAATGTACATGTGATAACAGGTATGATTCAATATGTGCATATGAAATAACATGTGCTGAATTGGCTACAGAGAAAGGCAGAGAGAAAATCATCTATTTGTTAACTTTAAAAACACATGGAGAACTATTTCAACAAAATATTGACTAGATTTATAAGTCCTACCCTGTATAATGCAAAAGGCAAGTCCAGCAATACACTATGTCTCGTCTAAACTGCTTGTATTTCTATTCGGTTTGGGTTATTTTTCTCCATCATATTAGAATTAGTAGTCAGAGTCTAGTAGGGTATGTGTTAGTGTCAGGCATTCAGCATTTTGAATTGAAAATAGGAAAATGAATCCAATGTGTATGTAAATATGTGCTTCACAAAAATCTTCCCACTCTAATCCAGAACAATGCCTTGACTTTACCTTCACTCCAAGTAAAATACAATTAGAGTGGACGAGTTAGAAAATCTGTGAATACATATCTGGAATGTAATATGCTCAAGAGTTCACAACCTTGAAGGTGGTAGAGGAGTTTCCAAAAGTAAGGGACAGGTAAGTACTCCACAAAAATGGAGCTCTTCTGGACTAAAGACTTCTGGTGAAACTGCCTCTGAGTTTGGACACTTGAAATATTTGTTGTTGTCAGGAGTTTTAGCTTTTTTTGTAGAGAGACCATCAAAGCTAGGTATGTATCTAAGTGACCTGGAGGACATGGTTTCTTATTTTCTAATGAACATGAGGCAGCAGTGCTGAATTCTCTCTTTGTAGGTAAACTGTGGCCACTGCGGGCAAACTCTTTCCATGTGGACTGTAAAGCCATCTGGCCATCCTCCACTTGTCGATGTGTTTCTTGCTGCTGCAATGTGAGTTTGGTATTTGCTTCACAAAATACAAGGAGTTAAACTGGGACACAGTGCTAAAGGGAGTTCTGTCACGTGTGGTGTGTCAGGTTCTGCAGGATAATGAACCAACCAGGCTTCAATCCCACATAGCTTGCATCCTTAACCACAGCAATCTGATTCTGAACATTGCCCTGAAAACTCTCCACATAACAAGATGCCTTTACATAGAAGGGTCTGCTGGGTGCACCATGTCAGTCACAAGCCATTTGGAAGCCAATGGCAGATCCACATTGCCCCACCACAGATATTTTATCACACAACTGCACACGACTTTTCTAGGCCCATTTCACATCAGGCTCCAACTTACTGGCATCTCTGTTCTACACCATTTTCATGGTCTTGGGAATTTCAAAAATTTCATGGTATTTATCTAGCCATTTTACAAGAATGATGTTGGAGGCACTGTGTGTTTAACTTCATTCAGGAACAATTAAATGGTGAGGAAGCTCATTTCAATTAAAGCTCTGGAGAAATCTCACAGGTAAGGCTTCCAAAGAGTGGCCAAAATTTCACAGGAAGCCAGACCTATTGCTGTCTACAATGTGAGGTACATGTGTGTTTTGACTCTCAACTATGGCTGCCATGTCTTTCAGAATAAAACCATGTGATATCCTGGATTAGATTCCAAGTGCTCTGTGGAAAGCAAACCTGGGCCTAGATCTCGGTTTCCAAGGGCGACTCTCATGCGTGACCAACTAAAATCCCAACATATTTCATGATAACACTTCTCTAAGTCAGCTCTAGAACTCAGTCTCTAAGGGGAATCACACCAGAGTTCACCCAGGTATACCCAGTCATATCTTCCAACTACCACACAAATGACCACAATTAAAACCAAACACTCCCACATGGTCCTCATTTTCTTCCATATATACACTCTCATACTACGCTCTGTCTGGAGGTTTCCATGAGTGGCGAAGTCCAAGACAGTGTCCAAAATAAGCTTTCTTGCCCTTCATTGCCTAAAGTCATGGTGGCCTGGACACCCTTCCTGTGAACCAGGTGTGATCAAATAGGCCTGCCCTTAATACACCTCTGCTTCTCCAATTTGAGGCCTACTGACTGTCAGGTATAGATATTTTTATGTGAATTGGAGTCATGAGAAAACCCAAGAACCTATGTGCTAGACTCTCCAGGGCTTTGAAGAACTCATTTGACACAAAGGATGCGTATTCTCACTTGATGGAGTTCAGTAGACTTACAAAGGAAGGCAAGAGACTTCATCCACAGGGACTGCTCTTTTGGCCATTTTGGGTATGGATTCACACACGGAATGATCCATCAGGTGATGAGAATCTAAGCCACAACCTCACACAGGTCCAAGAGGCTGATTCAGACACATTATCAGGATCAATCACTTGATTTTTTCCTCTGTCTAAATAGCTAGAGAGACCTTCTCTTTTAATTGAATTTTTATCTCTGACTAGCTTGAGAGACCTTCTCTTTTACTTGAATATTTCTACTATAACTATAATACAACCCAAGAAGATAAAATTATTACTCCATATACTATGAATCAAATTGATGATTTAGATAATTAGTTAAATACTTGGGCAATAATCATGTGCAAATCTAATGTTTCATTTGATAACCACTTACCATCTAATCCTTTATTGTCTTTTTGGTCATCACATCATGTAATTTTTCCAAAAATGACAAGAAAAACACCTATTATAAATGCTACAAATATATTCACTGATGGGTCAAATAATGGTACAGCAGTAATATTTACACCTGATCAAACTTTTACATTTTTAGTACCCAAACAATTAGCTCAAAATGTAGAGCTTAATGCAGTATTACAAGCTTTTGTGATGCTTAAAGCATCTGTAATTAATTTATTTTCTGATAATCAGTATATAGTTAGTGCTATAGTGTCACTTGAAGATGGTAGAAGGATTTCCCCTTCCTCTACTATTTTCTCTTTGCTTTCGACTATACAAAGTCTAATCTGGGACAGGAAAGATCCGTTTTTTATAGGATATTTCAGGACACATACAGGATTGCCTGGAGCCCTTAGTTTGGGCAATTATTTAGCAGATAAAACAACACATGACATTCATACATATTTTCTCTACACTAGAAGAAGCTACAAATTTTCATAAAAAGTTCCATGTCAATGCTAATACTTTACAAAAGCGTTTCAAAGTAACTAAGGAACAAGCTCGACAAATAATAAAACAATGTCAAAATTGTGTGACCTTTTTACCACAAGTTAATCTTGGAGTCAATCCTAGAGGATTGATACCTAACCATATTTGGCAGATGAACGTCACAAACTTGCCAGAATTTGGAAAATTAAAATATTTGCATGTTACACTTGATACTTCTTCTGGATTTTTGATGGGCTCCCTTCTTGCTGGAGAAAAAAGCTAAAGATGTTATAGCTCATTGCTTACAAAATTTTGCCACTGTGGGCGTTCCAAAAGAGTTAAAAACAGATAATGCCCCTGCTTATACTTCTACTTCTTTTAAACAATTTTGCTCATCATTTGGCATTACTCATATAACAGGAATCCCATACAATCCACAGGGAGAAGGCATAGTTGAAAGAGCACATGAAACTATTAAAACGTACACATTAAAGCAAAAAGAACAAATTGGGAAGGGGTATATATTCCCCAAAGGTAAACTTAAAATAACCCTTTTACTCTAAACTTTTTAAATTTGGGTTCATCAGGGCTTAGTGCTGCAGAAAGGCATATATGTCCAAAAAATGTACATAAGCCCAAGGTACTTTGGAAGGATATTCTAACAGGACAATGGAAAGGTCCTGACCAAGTAATTGTCTGGAGTCCGGGGTCTGTTTTTGTGTTTCCACAGGGAGAACAGTAGCCAATTTGGATTCCAGAGAGATTAACTAAAGAGATTTCTACAGACCAAAAATAAGATGATTTGGCTCAAATCAATAAGAGCTGATATGCAGAACTCCAGTTTGGCTGTTCTTACATCTGTGACAGAACCAGAATGTTTTTTTCAAATCTATTTTATTATTCCCCTTTCTCAGATCATGAAGTTTTATTTTGTTTTTTTTTTTTTTAGCTCATACAGAACTAGGTTAATGTTTTGCTGATCAGTTCTATTTTTGGACAATAGAATTTTTAGACATTGCAATGGAGATTTCACCTGTAAAAAGTCATAAGGCCTTTAATATTATGTCATGTGTTGTATGTATTATATTATGTGTGCACTTGTGTTTTGTGTTATATGTTTGATTTCACATCTTTTCTGTGTTGACTATATTCTTTTCAAGTTGATATACTTTGTCTTCATTATCTGATGTTCTGACTTCTACTTGATCTAGTCTGTTTGTAATATTCTCATTAGCACTTTTAATCTGATTTATGGTTTCTTGCATTTCTATGATTACAACTTGATTATTTTTTAACACCTCTATCTCCTGATAAAGCTCATTCTTTGCGGATTTAATTTGTGTGGTTAGTTCCTCTTCAAAATATACTTTCAATGCTTGGATTTGTTGTCTCATGTCTTCTCTAATATTCCGTTCCATCTGAATTAGGAATGCCTTGATTTCTTTCCCTGTCCATATTTCTGATTCTTCTAGGTCCTCCTGTATATTTAGATTGTCCTGCATTGTTTGTAACCCCTTTTTCCCTTGTTTTTTCATAATGTTCACGTTGCTTTCCAGCTCTGTTTGACTGCTTTGTAACTGCTTTCTCCTATACATTTGTTTTGGCTTTGTATATCTCTGTTGTCTCTCTTTTGTGGTGGAAGATTATGCCTAAAAATTTTGGGCTTTGTTGTACTTTAAAGCTGATTCATTCAATTCATATAAGGCTTCTAGGTTCTGTATGCATATAATGATTTGCTGTTTGTTCTTACGACTATATGTTTAGGTTGGGTGCTCTTGTGGTACAATGGTTAGTATGTCTCGGCTACTTTAGAAGATTGCTCCACTGAAGGTGGATACTACCAGGCAATTGGATCAGGGTGTTGGTAGTAGCTAGGTATTTAGGAGTCTTATAGACAGCCTCGAGACATTCACCTATTTGCATTTAGACAATTACACACAATGGAAGATGTAATGCTTGGAATGAGAGTTGGGGGGTAGGAGAATGAAGGTGCTCTTAAAAAGAAAAAAAGGATAGAGGGAGAGATAGATTAGAGGGGAATGAAAAGAACAATAAAACTTGAAATGGGATAGAAAGAGAGAAGGAAAAGGGGGAAAAGGAACAGGGAGAGAAGAAGGAGAGAAAAAAATAGCAACAACAACTACAAAAAAATTAAAGTCTTAGAGATCCACCTTCTTCTCTTCCAGTAGGCAGAGCTGTGCCTTCCAAGTGGAGTGTCTGCTCTCTACCTGCCGATAGCTATCCCTGTAGGGCGTCTTCTGGGGGTCTCTCAGACTTGTCAGTCCAGAGCCATTTCACTTCTCCAGCTCTTAACCCCCTTCCTCCTGTCAGCCTGCCAGCCAGGTCCTGTTCCCCAGAAGTGATTCTCCAGAGATCTAGTTACACTTGCAGCCCCACCGAGTGCCCCTTTTAAGCCTCAGTGCTGTGGTAAACTGGCGGATAAGACCTTAGGGGTCACCACTGGTGATATGGGGGCCTTGGGTTCTGGGCTCCCCTCTGCTTCCCTACGGACACGACCCCTGAGAAGTCAATGAAGTTTCCTGGCTGCTTGTATCAGTATGGGGAGTCACACACCTGCTAAAGTGGATTTTGCTGGGAAGGAATTTCGCCGGCCGAACTCCGATGATGTCACCTCTCTGCTATGGTGGGCCCCAGGCTTCTTGCCAGATTGACCGAGGGGAGGGGTGGGACTGGTCCGGCCCGGTTCACCTCAGCTCCTGGCGCGTGGAGGCTTGGCTAAAGACTTCTTCCTGCCAAGCTGTGTCTCGGCGTCTAGCAGGACCCAGTCACTTTGGCTGCGGGCCGGTGGACGGATCTGCAGTTGTGCCCGCGGTGCGCAGACTGTGGCTGGTGAATCTCGAACTCCGCGTCTAGTGGCAGGGTCCCACTCGTCCAGGTCACACAGACGCTTCAAAAAAATTCTTGTAGCTCCCGGGCAGTCTCCCTTCAGTGGAATTTTGCTAGGAGAATCTCCGTTGGTAGAATCCAAGAGTTATCCTTGCGACTTTATGACCCCATCACTGGGAGTGCATTAAAAGCGCAGCCTCTCTGCCCGCCGCCATGTTGGATCCACCTTTTCTTTTCATTATATTTAATAATTCTCTTCTAGACAATGTAAATTGTTAAGAAAATTGTTTTCTTTTAGTGCCTTTTGGAATGTTACATAATTCTTTCTTTAGGCATTGTTGCCAGAATTTCTATCTTCATCCCAGTGCATGTGAAGTCAAAGATAAAACCAATCTACAGCTTCTGCAATAGCCATCACTGAACTGCTTGCAGCACTTGCCTGGACTATGTATCACTTGTATGCATTGTGAACTCACCTGCCTGCATTGTGAACTATCTGTTGGTGCAGTGACGTGTGGTAGTGTTGGGGTATTTCTCTGATGATGTCATCGGTGGTACAATTTTTTCAAAAAGAGCCATCAATTGCCTTGGTGTATCTTCCTCCCTTCTGCTTGTCATGGTTGTTCAGCTAAAATTAGGGGGCCAACAGAGATGAGGCAAAGAGCCTCACCCGCCCGCTGGTACAAAGACCTCTCCACAGGTGTGGATGTATACTGGACCTATAGTCAGTGACGGGTAAGATCCAATTACAATGGTACCAATCTAAGACAGGAGGCTGACACCTTGAGGTCAGGTCATTCGATAATGGGTAAGAACCATATGTACTATTGGACAACCTAAGGCAGGCATGGTCCCTAAGCCACATGCTTGTTGTTTAAACAGAGAGGGTTAGATGTTGAGAGCCACAGCCCAAGGGGCCAAAGCAATCTTTCAGACTGCCAGCTGATGGTTGGCTCACAGCGGCCCCAGCAACATCTAGCTGATTGGCTCCTCTGCGGTGATGCCCATTGGGCTGTTTCCCCACCCTTTCAAATTATGGAGCTGCTTTTTGGGGGACTTTTTTGGCTCTGCTCAAACAACCCAGCCAATCGACCTCAAGAGCAGGAGGAGAGGGGAGGTT
This sequence comes from Callospermophilus lateralis, assembly GCF_048772815.1. NCBI lineage: Eukaryota > Metazoa > Chordata > Mammalia > Rodentia > Sciuridae > Callospermophilus > Callospermophilus lateralis. The sequence goes on along the minus strand of NW_027513107.1, from coordinate 112,784 downwards.
GAGAGCTTGTGGAAAGCCGGTGGTGGCAGTTGTGCTCTGAGTGTTTTTCCCGAGGAGCTATTTTTTGGCGTGTGTGGTTCTAAAAATAAAGTTAGCTTTTGACAAGTGGCTCCTGAATTGTTCCCAGCCAGACTGTGTCAATCCTAAATTGATGGAGCAAAATAACCAAAACAGAATAGAAATACAAGCAGTTCAGAGGAGGCATGGTGTATAGCTGGACTTACCTTTTGTATGATAAAGGGTAGGTGTTATAAATCAAGTCAATATTAAATTGAAGTAGTTCTCCATGTGTTTTAAAGATAACAAATCCGTGAATTCCTGTCGCCCTTTATCTGTATCCTATTCAGCACATGTATTTTTGTATGCACATATAGAATCCTACCTGGTATCACATGTACACTTTTGTGAGGTGGCTGACTTGGCAGATACAAATTGTCAAAAGAGATCACTCCTCCTGAACGTTGTTGGAACTGAAAATTAAAACTACGGGTGAGCTTCCTAGTTGAACAAGATAATACATAAATCCATGTTCAGTAAAATGAATATTTTTGGATCTGTGAAAGATATATATTTCATAATAAATTTCGATTGGCATATATATCGCTACCTTTTAATGTCTGTGCGTGTGTGTGTGTGTGTGTGTGTGTGTGTGTGTGTGTGTATATATATATATATATATATATATATATATATATATATATATATATACACACTCTCCAGATTTTTCAGAATATAAAGTATATGCGTCTTATTATACAATCCCTAAATGCATTCATATTCATGTATGTGGATTTATAATCAAATGTTCACAAAATTATTCTCAGAAATATTCATCCACCTCAAATACATATTGTTTCCTAGTACTGAAATCAAAATTCAGTGAATGGTGCATAGAAGTCCTAATTTTTCTACAGTATCTGACCCACTTTAACATTAATGCAAGTAGATTACTATGGTACATGATGTGTATTATGACATTCATTTTTATTCAACAATGTTTCATGACTATTTCTTCAGTTTATGCACATCATAGGATATATATTTCATTCACAAGTTTTCAAATTTATAGGCATTTGTTTCACTTTCTATCACTTCCTGCTTCAGTACACATGTATTCCTCCATGTTTTTTGACTGGTCTTTTCATGAGACTACTTTTCATTTTAGATTTCAATAATCGCTTTTGAAGCAAACCTCACACACTATTCATGACAAACCATAACCTTAATATTACCATTAGATCTACAAATGGTTGTAATGAATGTATGTATATCAATATAAGATTTCCTGTATATTTTCAGATATCAATTCAATCCATAATTTAAAGTTGGGACCAGTTATATTATTTATTCACAGTATGGTCAATTCATTCATTTTATCTATATTTGTAGACACAGGGTAGACCTATTTGTACACCCAATACTAATTTATACATCTTCAAAATATTGACCACAGAATTGGTGGAAGAAATACTCATGTCACCTGATCTACATATACACTTTATCACAGTAATATTCTGGACACAAAATGCAAAGTTCACACTTATGATTGTACCAAAACCTAAATGGAAAGTGAGCATGGATTACAAAAAACATCCAAGTCCAGATTGCCTAATGCTCTCAAATGTTAATCCTATTGGTGCTAAATATTTGTTTTTTTCTAAGATTGTATATTCAACATCTACCATGTTGAAAATGTCTAATCCTATCAATCAATGTATACTTTGCCTGATTTCTTCATGTCTCTATTGATATCTGCTTCCCTATATATTTTCCCCAGTTAATCATTGTGACTGACTCATCACATGTTCTGACATTTACATTCATTCTCTACGAGAAACCCTATTGCTAAAGAACTTTTGGACCAAATCCTATACTCACTCTTCTTCCTAAACCTACTGACTATCTTTCCAATCCTACCGACTACCCTTTTTAAGTGGATGTTTTCTTCTACATTCAATCATCCAATTTACAAGGTCCTATGCCATTGTTTATCGATTTATCTGAGACATCTGTGCAGAAGGTATTTCAAAGCTAAGTATCCCAATCAAGGACCCAATGCTCTTCTGGGCTTCAAATCTTACCTATACTTCTGTATTCATACTTATATTTCACCTGTATATTCTTGTAAATATCACAGGTTCCCAATGCCATTATTCATCATGCAGAATGATTCCTAACCCAAATCGAACCTGTTATTACCCTAACCATACACTGTTCCCTCAATCTAACTTTACAGAAAAGCAGGGACAGAGTTGGTCTTATAATCAGGAGTGTAGGGGATCTTCCACCTGCTGAGAACCTCAAAGGTCAATACAGAAATGATCCATGGAGAAGATGTAGGCAGCAATGAAGGACCTGAGGGAGGAAAAGTCAACTTCCATCGCAAACAACGTAGTCAGGGTGAAGGGATGTGTCTGAATCAGCCTCTTTCATCTTAATGTAGAGAAGATGGACCAAACCAAGCCTGTGTGGAGAGCTGTGCCCAGGTGCCTATGGTTGATATACCATTCTAACTTGTGAAAACGTCACAGCAAGTAGGTGCACCCTCCATCTCATGGGACCCTTGGAAGCAACTGTTAGGACAAAGTGGTTGCCAAGGCAGTGACTTCATTCACTTCCTGAAGGAAGTTACCTCACCTAACTTCCTTGGTGATGGAACTCTCTAAACTTGGGATTCAGGAAGCGAGGCAACCACAGCCAGTTCCAGTCCCAGTTCCAGTGGTCTCACTTGTTTGGGTAAACCAAGGACAGAGTCAGTCTTTCTTGGTACCTAGTTATGTGAGGATGGCCAAATGCTAGGAAAGCTAAGAAGAGGGGCCTTTCCTGAGAAAGAAGGTAGTGGCTCACCAGTGACTTTTGACAACTTCACAGAGTTGGCCAAGGAGACCAGAACTGAGACAGCACAGTGCATTTCGTGGAAATATAGTATGTCCCACCCATCATAGGACACTCCGGATAGTCACAGACCTACTTTGGGAAAGGTGGTGTCTTTTTGAGTGTGGGTGTGAGTTTGTGGTTTTGTCTCATGTTCTGAGAATATGTAGGAAAGGCGATTTGTTTGGTTTGGAGAGGACTGTATCTAGTATGTCCTCTGACAAGGTGAGTGTTTCTATTACTGTGTATCCCACTCTCTCCGTGGTCTTAGTATTAGAAAAAGAATGCATCATGGATGTGTTCTGTCTAGTAGAAAGCTTCCCAGCATTCATACTGCCAATTTATGAATGGACTGTGACTAGGCTTATCAATGGGCAAAACCTACTATCTTTCTAAGTTCCTGTTTTCTTTCTGAATTCCGGACACTCTCCAGAATAGGCTCAAAGTTTTGTATCCAAGCTATGTAGCACCTCCAAGCTCTGTCACATGGCCATGTACTGGATAGCTGAAGGGAAGTGGAGCATGTCAGAAAACTCAGATATCAGGAAACTCAGATACCAGGAAAGTCTCAGTGGAGAAACCCTGCTTTGGGCCATTTGCTTACCTATTTTTCTGTTGCCCTGAATGTAAGGAAAGTCTTTGGCTCAGGCCACTCCTTTGTGAAGCCTGAAGAAAACAGTATTCAAATGAAAATGAGTGGGCATCACCTGTGGCTCTTCGCTTAATTGCTTTGGAAATGGATGTGTCTGAATCAGCCTCTTGGCCCTGTGTGAGGTTGTGGCTTAGATTGTCAGCACCTGATGGATCTAAAGAAATATCCCTTGTGTGCATCCATAACCAAAATTCAAAAAGATCAGTCATTGTGGATGAAGTCTCTCACCTTCCTCTGTTAGGTTCCTGACCTCCATCAAGTGTGATTATTGACCCTTGAGTAAAATGAGTTTTTCAAAGCCCTGCAGATGTGCTAGTGTTGTCTCATGACTACAAACCACATAAGAATCTATACCTGACAGTCAGTAGGCCTCAAATAGTAGAAGCAGAGCAGTATTAATGGCAGGCCTATTTGATCACTCCTGGTTGACAGGAAGAGTGTGCAGGCCACACTTCCTTTAGGCAAATGAGAGGCAAGGAAGCTTATATTGGACACTGTCTTGAGCTGCGCCACTTATGGAAACCTCTAGCCAGAAGTTATGATGAATATCCATATGGAAGAAAATGAGGGCCATGTGGGAGTGTTTTGGTAATAATTGTGGTCATTTTTGTGGCAGTTGGAAGAGATGACTGGGTCCACCAGGGCTTCACTCTTGGGTGATTCCCCTTATAGACTGAGTTCTGGAACTGACCTCAGAGTAGTATTGCCATGAATTGAGTTGGGATTTTAGGAGGCCACGCATGAGATTCACCCTTGGAATCTGAAATCTTGTCCCAGGTTGGTTTTCCACAGAGCACTGTGAATCTCAGCCAGGATATCACATGATTTTATTATGAAAAACATGGAAGCCATAGTTGAGAGTCAAAACACACATGGACCTCACATTGTACAGTTCAATGGGCCTGGCTTCATGTGACCTTTTGGCCACTCTTTGGGAAGCCTTTCCTGTGAGTGTTGTCCAGAGATTTCATTGAAATGAACTTCCTCACCATTTAGTGGTTCCTGAATGAATTGAAACCCACAGTGCCTCCAACTTCATCCTTGAAAAATGGCTACATGAATACCATCAAATTTTTGAAATTCCCATGACCAGGTGGCACTGGAGAAACTTTGGATGTCCTGTTGCTGATCATGAGTATACAATACAGTGCCTTGATTGACTGGGTTTCATGAAAATGTTGAAGAACAGTGATGCCAGTAAGTTGGAGCCTCCTGAGTAGTGGGCCTAGAGTAGTGGTGTGCAGGTGTGTGATAAAACATCTGTGGTGGAGTCATGTGGACCTTCCATTGGCTTCCAAATAGCTTGTGACTGACATAGTGTAGCCAGCAGACCCTTATATGTAAATGCATCCTGTTATATGGAGAGTTTTCAGGGCAATGTTCAGAATCAGGTTGCTATGTTCAAGGGGCCAAGCTATGTGGGATAAAGGCCTGGTTGGTGCATTCTCTTGCAGACCCTGACACACCACACGTGACAGAACTCCCTCTAGCACTTTGTCCCAGTTGAAATCTTTGTATTTCACGAAGCAAATACCAAATTCCCAGTACAGCAGCAAGAAACACCACGAAAATTGGAGGATGATCAAATCGTTTCACAGTCCTCACAGGGAGACACATAGCCCCCAGTGGCCACAGTTTACCTACAAAGAGAGAATTCAGCACTGCTGTCTCATGTTCATTGGAAAATAAGAAACAAGATCCTTCAGGTCACATAGATGCAGATCCAGCTTTAATTGTCTCACCACAAATGAAGATTAAGCTCCTGACAACAACATATATTTCAAGTGCCCAACCTCAGAGGCAGTTTCTCAAGAAGTCTTTAGGCCAGCAAAGCTCCATTTTTGTGGAAGGTTTACCCTGTCCATTACTTTTGTAAACTCCTCTACCACCTCCAAGTTTGTGAACAACTGAGCATATTGCATTCCATATATATATGCACAGATTTTCGAACTCTTCTCCTGTAATTGTGTCTTACTTGGGGCAAAGGTAATGTCAAGGCATTGTTCTGGATAAGAGTGGGAAGATTTTTCAAAGCACATAATTACATACACATTGGATACCTTTTCCAATTTTCCATTGGAAATACTGAATCCCTGACACTAACCCTTAGCCTACTAGACTCTGACTACTTATCCTAATATGATGGAGAATAATAATCCAAACAGAATAGAAATACAAGCAGTTCAGAGGAGGCATGGTGTATAGTTGAATTTGCCTTTTGCATTATGTAGTGTAGGAGTTATAAATCTAGTCAACTTTTGTAGAAATTGTTCTCCATGGGTTTTTAAAGTTAACAAATATGTGAATTCCTGTCTCCCTTTCTCTGTAGCCTATTTGCACATGTATTTTTATATGCACATATAGAATCCTACAAGGTACAACACATACATTCTTGTGAGGTGGTTGACTTGGCAGATACACATTGTGAGAAGAGATCACTTCTCCTAAATGCTGTTGGAAATTAAAATTCGAACTCTGTGTGAGCTTCCTAGTTTAACAACATTATACATAAATCCATGTTCAGTAAAATGAATATTTTTGAATCTGTGGATGATATATATTTCATGGTGAATTTCAATTGGCATATATATTGCTACTTTTTAATGTCTGTGTGCATGTGTGTGTGTATGTGTGTGTGTGTGTGTGTGTGTGTGTGTGTGTGTGTGTATATATATATATATATATATATATATATATATATATATATATATACAAACTTTCCAGATTTTTCAAAATATGAAATACATGTGTCTTTTTATACATTTCCTAAATTCATTCATATTCATATATGTGAATTTATAATCAACTTTTCACAAGATTATCGTCAGAAATATTCATCCACCTGAAATATGTATTTGTTTCCTAGTACTGAAAACTATCTTCAGTGAATGGTGCCTACAAATCCTAAAATTAATTCAGTAACTGACCCAGGTTAACATCAATCAAATTGATTCCTATGGGACATGATGTGTATTTTGACGTTCATTTTTATTCAAAACTGGTACATTACTATTTCTTCAGTTTATGCACATAATAGGATATATATTTCATCCACAAGTTCGCTAATTTAGAGGCATTTGTTTCACTTTCAATCACTTCCTGCTTCAGAACACATGTATTTTTTCATGGTTCTTGACTGGTCTTTCATGAGACTTCTTTCGAAACATATTATTTTTGATTTCCATAATCACTTTTGAAGAAAAACTCACACACCTTTCATGATAAACCATAACCTTAATTTTACTATTAGATGTATAACTAGTTGGAATGAATGTATGTATATCAATATAAGATTTCTTATATATTTTAAGATATGAATCCAATGTATTATTTAAAGTGGACCAGTTATATTATTTATTAATAGTATGGTCTATTCATGCATTAGCTCTATATTCATGGACACAAGGTACACCTCTTTGTACCCCCAATACTAACTTATTAATCTTCAAAATATTGCTCCCAGAAATGATGGAAAAATTACTCATGTCACCTGATCTACATATACATTTTATCACAGTAATATTCTGCAGACAAAATGCAAGGTTCACACTTATTATTGTACCAAAGCCTAAATTGAAAATGAACATGGATTACTAAACACAGCCATGTCCAGGTTGCCTAATGCTCTCAAATATCAATCCAATTAGTGACTACATATTGGTTTCTTCCTAAGATCATATATTCAAATTCAACCCTGTTGAAAATGTCTAATCCTATCACCCACTTTATATTTTGCCTTATTTCGTAATATCTCTATTGATATCTGTTTTCCTACATATTTTCTCCAGTTCACTATTGTGACTGACTCTTCACGTGGGCTAACATTTACATTCACACTCTAAACAAAACCCTATTGATAAAGAATATTTTTTTTCCAAAACCTATACTCATTCTTCTTCCTAAACCTAACAACTATCTTCCTAATCCTACCGACTATCCCTTTTTGACTGAATGTTCTTTTCTACACCCAATCATCAAAGTAAACACTGGGCGAGCTTCGGAGGAAGAGACCACCAAAAGACTATCTCATGCAACAGCAAAGGGTTTATAGGGGGTCAGCATGCAGGGGACCGGAGCTCACTTGAATAGAGCAGAGAGCCCTGAGAAGAGCTTAAGCAGAGCTTATATACTTTCTTTGGGGAGGGCAGGGAGTGAAGTTTATTGATGGGTGAGGGAGAGTGGGCGGTTTGCATTCAACCGGGTGAGGGATACATTCTGCAGTTTGGCATTTGGGGACAGGACATTCTGGGAACAAGATTAGCAAACAGTTCTCAAGATTTCAACAGTGTTTTGTTAAGCATACAGAAAAAAAAGTGACAAGTACCTATTTTATTAATCTTTTATTCCCCACTTCTTCTTCTAGCTACTGTTAATCATAAAAGTGATCATTGTGGGGTGTCACATTCTATGTCTGCTAGTGGCGTATTACCATGAGTTTAACTTGTCCAATTTGAGCTTAGAGAAAAGAAATTACACGGTTGAGCAAACAGGGTTTTATAGTTAGCAATAATATGGAGATTATTATCGGACAGGCCAGGGTTGATAAAAAAGTAGTCAAACAGGGGGACTATGTGAACCAAGACTCAAACCACTTTTTTTGGTCCTCTTACTCTCTCATTGACACTCTTCAAGGTGTCTTTTTAATTTAATCATTTTTTTTTTTTTACAACTCCATTATGCTCGGAATAAACACAACATTCTTCCCAGGAAGTGACAAATACCTATTTTATTAACCTTTCACTTCCGACTATCCCTTTTTGACTGGATGTTCTCTTCGACATTCAATCATCCAAGGTACAAGGTCCTATGCCATTGTATATTGATTAATCTGACCAATCTGTGCAGAACCTAATTCAAATCTAAGTATTCCAATCAAGGGCAAAATGCTCTTTTGGGCTTCAAATCTTACCTAGATTTCTGTTTTCATACATATATTTCACCTATATTTTCTCATACATATCGCAGGTTCCCAATACCATTATTCATCCAGCAGAATTATTCCTAACCCAAATCACACATGTTATTAACCCTAACCATACACGGTTCCCTCAATCTAACATTACAGAACAGCAGGGACAGAGTTGGTCTTACAATACAGGAATGTAGTGGATCTTCCACCTGCTGAAAACCTCAAAGGTCCATGCAGAAATGATCCCTGGAGAACATGTAGGCAACTATGAAGAACGTGAGAGAGCAAAAGTCATCTTCCATGGAAAACAACCTGGTAAGGATGAAGGGTTGTGTCTCATTCACCCTCTCTCCTTAATGTAGAAAAGATGGACCAACAAAGGCCTTTGTGGAGAGCTGTTCCCGGGTTCCTATGGTTGAGATACGAATCTAACTTTTGAAAGTGTCAGAGGAAGTATGGAAGCAACTGTTCGGAAAAAGTGGTTGCTAAGGCAGTGACGTCATTCAGTTTCTGAAGGAAGTGACCTCACCTCACTTCCTTGGTGATGGAACTCTCTGAACTTGGGATCCAGGAAGCCAGGCATCCAGAACCAGTCCCAGTCCCAGTACAGTGGGATCACTTGTTTGGATTTACCAAGGACAGAGTAAGTCTTTTTTGGTACCTACAGATATGAGGATGGCCAAATGCCAGGAAATTTTGAAGACTGGCCTTTCCAGAGAAAGCAAGAAGTGGCTCACCGCGGGCCCCTGATATTTCACAGAGTTGGCCATGGAGACCAGATCTGAGACAGGACAGGCCATTTCTGGGGAACATAGTATGGCCCACCAGTCAGAGGACACTCTGGATAGTCACAGACTTACTTTGGGGAAGGAGGTGCCTTTTTCAGTGTGGGTGTGAGTTTGTGGTTTTGTCTTATGTTCTGAGAATAGGTAGGAAAGGCGGCTTGCTTGGTTTGGAGTGGAATGTTTCTAGAAAGTCTTTTGACAAGGCGAGTGTTTCTATGTCTGTGTATCCCACTCTGTCCGTGGTTGTAGACATTAGAAAAGAGAATGCATCAATGGATGTGTCCTGTCTAGTAGAAAGCTTCCCAGCATTCATCCTACCCATTTTAGGAATGGACTGCAGGTTGCCTTATCGATGGACAACATGTACTGTCTTCCTAAGTTCCTGTTTTCTTCCTGAATTCTGGCCACTCTCCACAATAGGCTCATGGTTTTGTGTCCAAAATATGTACCAACTCCAAACTCTGTGACGTGGCCATGTAATCCATAGCTGAAGGGAATGGCAAGCATCTCAGAAAACTCAGATATCAGTGTGACCAGGAAAGTCTCAGTAGAGAAACCCTGCTTTGGGCCATTTGCTTACCTATTTTTCTGTTGCCCTGAATGTCAGGAAGGTCTTTGCCTCAGGCCACCCTTTGTGAAGCCTGAAGAAAACAGTTTTAAAATGGAAAGGAATGGGCATCACCAGTGGCTCTTTGCTTAATTACTTTGGAAAGGGATGTGTCTGAATCAGCCTCTTGGCGCTGTGTGAGGCTGTGGCTTAGATTATCAGCATCGGATGGATCTAAAGAAAGATCCAATGTGTGCATCCAAAACCAAAATGACAAAAAATCAGTCATTGTGGGTGAAGTCTCTTGCCTTCCTGTGTTTGGTTCTTGACCTCCATCAAGGGAGTATTGGGATTTTTTGTGTCAAATGAGTTCTTCCAATCCCTGCAAAGGTGCTTGGGTTTAATAATGACTCCAAATCACATACTATGCCTGATAGTCAGTAGGCCTCAAATTGGAGAATTAGATTAGTATTAATGGCAGAACTATGTGATCAATCTTGGTTCACAGGAAGGGTGTCCAGGCCACCCTGAATTTAGGTAAATGAGGAGAAGGGAGCTTATTATGGACACTCTATTGGGCTGTGCCATTTAAGGAAACCTCCAGCCAGAGATTATGATGAGTGACTATATGGAAGTAGATGAGGGCCATGTGGGATTGTTTTGATTTTAATTGTGGTAACTTGTGTGGCTTTTGGAAGAGATGACTGTGTTCACCTGGGCTTTAACACTGGCGTGATTCTCCTAGAAGACTGAGTTCTGTAACTGACTTCAGAGTAGTAATTGCTTTGGAAATGGATATGTTTTAATCAGCCTCTTGGCCCTGTTTGAGGCTGTGGCTTAGATTATCAGCACCAGATGGATCTAAAGAAAGATCCCATGTGTGCATCCAAAACCAAAATGGCCAAAAGAGCAGTAATTGTCGATGAACTCTCTCGCCTTCCTCTGTAAGGTTCTGAAAGAATAAAAGAAATTGAAATTGAAATGTAAAGAACCAGGTTTTGTAAAGTTTCCAAGCTGCACTCAGCACCTGAAATTTCTGTGGCAGTTAAGACAATTCCCGGATTTGCACATTAGATGTGTGTTGAAATCTTCCCTGAGGACCTAGTTACTTAACAGCCCCTTCCCAGAAACCATGCAGCTCACCACTATACATCACAGTGCATCCACCAATCAATTTAAATGTATACCCCTTCTTACGGCTGACCAATCACCCCCTGCCCAACCTGTTCCCGCCAATGAATGTGCTAATCATGTTTTAGAGTTGTTATTTGATTTTCCCGCGGTATATGATGATTTGCTAAAGGAGGCTATGATGTATGTAAAGTCCCTGCCCTCTCTAAAGAATGTATATAAACTCCGCTCAAGTGGTTCTCGGGGCTCTTTGTTCTTTGTTCCTCTGAAGTGAGCCCTGAGCTCCAGCACGCTATACCCCCAATAAACCCTTTGGTGTTGCATGAGAAAGCCTGTTGGTGGTCTTTTCCTCCGATGTTCGCCCCACCTTTTCATCTGGAGGCCCCAGGTGAGATATCCGGAGCAGCGGACGAAAGACCCCAAGGGACTCCTCTCGGGGTAAGAAAGGCGCCTCTTTCTGGTTTCGGGTTTCAGGTTAGGGCTCGGCAAAGTGGCTGTCGGTGAAGAGCATTAGCTCTCTCTGACAGTGGGTGGCAGACGTGTCACAGAGCTACTGGCCACGTCTCTGGGGGACACTCCAGAGGACGAGGGATATCAAGGAATATTAGTTTCCTCAACTCGGTTATATTTTGCTTCAGGATTCGGTTTGCCAGCCCATCAGGTTTTGCTGGCTACACAGTTTTGTTCATTGTCCCGAACTCATGTTGAGTTTACTGTCTGTCTTTATTGTCTAACCCATCAGGTTTTGCCAGTTACTGAGTTCTAATATTTGTCTTGGACCCATGTTAAACGTTTACTGTTTGTCTTTGTTTGTGTTGCGTTTGTGTCTTCACTGTCTCTTTTTGAGTAACTCCCATTATGGGACAAAGCACTTTCACGCTTCTGTCCCTGACCCTTGATCTTTGGACTGATGTCCGCTCAAGGGCCCAGAATCATTATTTTTCAGTTAAATGTCAGACCTGGCAGACTCTCTGTGCTTCAGAATTGCCCATCCTCAAAGTCGGGTGGCCCCCAGAAGGATCCTTCTACTTCAATCTAATCCAAAAAGGCAGAGATATTGTCTTTCAGCCGGGACCACGTGGCCACCCAGATCAACAGCCATATACCCCTTCCCCAGGATCCTATCATTCAAACCTTCCGTTCCCTCCCCATCTTCCCCCCATTCTTCCTGAGTCACAAGACTGGACAATCCTCCCCCTCCTTATCCTCTGCCCTCGCTCCCCAACCCCCAACACATTCCAGATGATTCTCCCGCCACTGACTCAGCCTCTCCGCCACTAGAGGCAATTGGGCCAGACCCAAGCCCTCCAAGGGACTTCTCCGCAGCAGCAGCAGCCCCTCCTTTTCTGGTGGAAGCTGGGCCACCTAAAGAAACCCGCCAGCTACGGAAAATAGAAAACTCAGAAGCCACTGTGATTCTCCCTCTTCATCCTTATGGGCCCATGAACCGACCAAACTGGGATCCCAACACCTTTGAAGGTTGGTAGCATCTTTCCACTTACCACAGGGCTCTAATAGCGGGGCTCCGAGTGGCCGCCAGAGGGCCGACTAATTTGGCCATGGTAAGAGAGATAATCCAACATCCTAATGAGTCTCCCTCTATGATTCTGGAGAGAATTATGGAAGCATATAGGAAATATACTTCTTTTGATCCTCAGGCAGAGGACGAAAAAACATCTGTTGCAATGGCCTTTATCCAGTTTTGATTCTGACTCCTTAATGTGTTCGACTACATGATTGGTTGCCTTAGGTGGCGTAATCAGGGTGCGGCCAACAGTCATCCACCCTGTGGGTCTTGCTGAGGTTGTCCGAGCATAGACAGCAAACTCAACATAGCCCCAACGTTTGGCCTTGGGGTCAGGTATATCTGAAGTATACGATCCATTGTTATCGGATGAAGAGCCTTTATGCCACTTTAGGTAACTAGAAGTCAACCCTTCAGAGTAGCCAAGTGAGTGGTAAGAACAGCTACCACGTTCATCATGAAACCTGCATGACCAATAGGGACACCCATTATATATCTCAGGCCACCAATGACAATAGTCTTTGGTTTGTTTAAAAAGGAAGCAAATGAAAGGCCAGTTCCAGCTACCAGGGACGAAGGTCCTTGAAGGTGACAATTTTAGGGAAATAGAGGTGCAGTTGTGGATGAAGCAAGTAGTTGCATCCACTGCGCGGACCTTCTGCATGCCATGTTCTGAGTATCGTTCCCGAAGAGTGAATAAATACATGGTAGGTTAGGAGGGTAAAGACAAGTCCCAATAGAGCACAGAAAAAAAGCAGAGCACAAAAAACAAGCAGTTAGAGAAGACTAGGGTGTTGGGAGAGCTCATTGTGCCTTCTTTAAGAGGAATTGGGCTGCAGGGAACACCGTGTGAGCCGCAACTTAAATGGGTGAGATGGGTGTGGAAAGCAGGATTAAAGGGGAGCTTCAGGAGGTGATTCTTGGAGTTCCTCTGGCATGGTCCTGTGGTCAGCAGGTGGGGCCTCCTGGTGATATGGCTTCAACCTAGAAATGGGAATCCAGGGAGTGAGACGGTTGTCTGGTAAGGAGAGTTTGGCGACGGTGGGGGTACAGAGAATGAAAGGATAGGGGCTTTCCCATTTTGGTGCAAGAGTCCCTTTTTCCTCTGGGGTATTATAATAGACTAGACTCCCAGGTGTTAAGGGAGGAGTGTTTGGAGAGGAGACTGGGTCCGGAAGAAGCCAGTTCTGACATTTCCAGTGTTCAGAGCGGAGATGAAACAAGAGAGGCAAAGACAAATCTCGGGTGAGAGGTCCTTGTGAAGTGACCAACCCAGAGGGTATAAGAGGTCTTCCATACATTATCTCAAAGGGAGACAGTAAAGATGGTTTCTTAGGGAGAGCTCTCATTCGAAGCAAAGCAAAGGGAAGGATTTTGACCCAGTCTAAGTTTAATTCCATTGTCAATTTGGTAAGGACTTCCTTCAGAGTACGATTTACGCTTTCCACTTTCCCTGAAGCCTGGGGGTAATATGGACAGTGGAAATGCCACTTGAAAGAGAGGGCTTGAGAGACCTTTTTTGTGATCCTAGAAATAATCTCAGGGCCATTGTCATATTGTAGGGAAGTCGGCATACAAAACCTGGGGATGATGTCTGTCAGTTAGATTGAAGCTACAGTGGAAGCCTTTTTATTGGAAGTGGGAAATGCCTCAACCCAAACAGAGAAAGTGTCCACAAAGACAAGGAGGTATTTAGTGTGCCATACTGTGGGCATGTTGGTGAAGTCTACTTGCCAGTCAGCAGCGGGAATGTGTCTCCGGGCTTGGTGGAAAAGGAAAGGTTTGGGCCTTAAAGGAGTATGAGGGTTGGTCCGCTGACAGATCTGACAATTAGAGGCTATATTCTCTAGCATGGCTATGTCAGAAGGGTTGAGGGAGAAGAAGCTCTGTAAAAAAAGGGTCAAAGACTGAGAATTGGAATGGTGTAGAGTATGAAGGAACTTGAAAAGATTTTTGTTCTTACTGGAAGAAGTAGGGGCTTCAGATGAGCTGTCTAAAGTGGCCATAATATGTCCCCCATGGGGGCCATAATTGGAAGTGGTAGCAGCCATTCGTGCAGCCTGGTCACCTTTGGCATTGCCCTCAGTGATAAGAGAGCCGTCCTTCTGATGTGACCTACAATGGACAACTCCCAACTGGGTGGGTAAGTGGGAGGCCTCTATCAGATTGGTTAAAAGAGCCGAATTAGTGATCGCATTACCTTTGGTGGTAAGTAGGCCTCGCTCCTTTCATATTGAAGCATGGGATAATAAGATCTGGAAGACATATTTTGAATCAGTATAGAGGGTGAGAGATTTGCCTTGTGCTAGAAGGCAGGCACGAGTGGCTGCTATAAGTTCAATCTGCTGGTTGGTAGTTCCTGAAGGCAAAGCTTTGGCGTCTATAATCTCAGTGGCTGAAACTACAGCATATCCAGAGTAATGAGTGCCGTTCTGCCTAAAGAAACTGCTGTCAGTAAACCAGATAAGGTCAGGCTTGGTGAGTGGTTCCTCAGAAATGGAACAATGACAGTGGAGGAAATCATCTAAGGTTTCCAAGCAATTATGAGTTGGTGGGAGTCATTGGGAGCAGTGAGGCAGGGTTCAGTGCAGAGCATGGGAGGAAAGTAATATTAGGGTTTTCCTGAAAGAAAGTGAGGAGCGACAGAACTCTGGATGGAGGAAGGGTTTGAAGGCCCTTATAAGCTGAAAGATCTTTCAATTGATGTGGGGAGTGGATAGTTCAAGGTGCCCCAAAAGTCAGCTTAGAGGCTTCTTTGTGTAAAATTTGTCCAGCAACCAGAGCTCTCAAGCAAGGGGCCCACCCACGAATGGTAGAGTCTAGTTTCTTGGAAAATATGCCACAGGTGCAAATGTAGGCCCATAGTTTTGACCTAAGACCCTAAGTGCTTGCCCCCCTTTTTCATGGACATATAGATGAAATGGTCTTGAAAGATCAGGAAGGTGAAGGGCAGGTGCCTTTAAGAGGAGTTGCTGAAGCCTGCGGAAGTGGTAGATGGGGGAGAAGACAAGAGATTCACTAGGGGGTCCATTTGCTAGGTCATACAGGGGTTTGGATAGAAGAGAATAATTTGTGATCCAGGCCCTAAAATAACCTGCTACTTCTAGGAATGATAGTATTTTGGCTTTCATATGGGGCACTGGAAGATCAGAGAGGAGTTGCCTCCTATCCAGTGTTATTTCCTTTTTCCCGGGTGTAAGGCAAAAACCAAGAGAGGTGACAGAAGACTGGGAAACCTGTGCCTTGTGGGGAGACTCCCTATATCCCTTGTCTGCTAGGAAATTAAGAAGCTGAGCGGTGTGGGATTGAGAGTGTTCCCAGAGGGACTACATAGAAGAAGGTCATTGACATATTGAAGGATAATAGAGTCAGGACAGGTCGGGTGAAAGGATGTGAGGTCCTGGGCAAGAACTTGGCAAAAGAGATGGGGGCTGAATCCCCGTGGGAGGACAGTCCAGGAAAGCTGATGAGAATGGTGGATGTGAGAGTCAGTCCACGTAAAAGCAAAGATATTCTGAGATTCTGAGAACAAGGGAATAGAAAAGAATGCATCTTTTAAATCTAGGACCCAGAAGTGGGTAGTAGTGGCAGGAATCTGAGAGAGGAGGGTGTAAGGGTTGGGCACTAGCGGGTGGATGGGGACCACAGAGGAGTTGACAAGGAGAAGGTCTTGAACCAGCCTGTAGGACACGTTAGGTTTCTTAAGTGCCAGAATGGGGGTGTTGAAAGGAGAGTGTGTAGGCCTAAGATACCCCTTTCGTAATAAATCCTGGATGATGGGTTCTAATTCGAGGAGGGCTGTGGTTGTGAGTGGATATTGTGGTTGACTAATATATCTTGAAGGGTCCCGTAAGACAATATGAATAGGACTGCATTTAGCCATAAAGGGTGTAGTTGTGTCCCAAACCTCAGGCTTAACTAGTTTAGAGAGTGATGGAGGAGTGCATGAAGGAGGTGTATCTGCCCCTAGGAACATCATGAGGAAATGAGAGGTAGGAGAGGTGTGGGGTGATATGTGAATGGTGACTTTTCATAGTGAGAGTATGTCCCTTCCCAGAAGGGGAATGGGGCAATGGCTCATAACGAAAAAGAAGTGAGTGAAGGACAAAAGGGATCCCTGCATATAACATGATGGGGGGGTTTGAGGGAAAATCTGTTTAACTCCTACCCTGACAATAGGAGTTTTTGAGGGTGTGGTAGAACCCCAATACTCCCTTAAGACTGATAAAGCGGCACCAGTATCCAAGAGGAAGGTAATGAAGCATCCATCCACCAGGAAGGTAACCCTAGGCTCTTGATTCTTGATGGTAATAGTCTGGAGGGAAAGCCCAGGACTCCGTCAATCCTCCTCTGCCAAGCCCAAGAGAGGCTGTGGTTGCCGGGCGGCTGACCAATCTCCCTTATGGGTTGTTGGGCAGTCTGCCCCCAGTGTCCCCTTTGATGGCATTTTGGGCAGGGGTTGTACGGTGTCCTCAGTGAAGGACAATCCCTGGCCCAATGTCTCTCCTTACCACATTTGAAGCAAGCTCCCGGGGGTGTCATATTGGGATGGCGTGGTGATGGCCTTCTCTGAATGACCTGGGTCAACATTTGGAATTTGGCATTTTCAGCCCTCTGCCTACGGCATTCACTTTCATCCTCTCTATCATAAAAAACCTTGAAAATGAAGATTTTGGTCTAAGGAGTAGCAGGGCCCTGTTCAACCTTTTTAAGCTTGGCTTTAATGTCAGGGTAGCTTTGGGCCAGAACATATGTCATTAAGACATGACGGCCATCAGGGGTTTCTGGGTTGAGGTTTGTGTACTGTTGAAGGGCCTGGGTTAGTCTATCCAGGAATTCTGAAGGTGTTTCCTCCTTCCTTTGAATGACCTCCTGCACCTTTTTAAAGTTAACAGCCTTACGGATGGCCTTTTTCAGGCCCGCCAAGAGGCAGGATGTAAAAAGGTCATGAGACTGTAAGCCTTCAGGGGTGTTGTAATCCCATAGAGAATCCTGCTCTGGGACAGCATGAGGGCCTGTGGGGTGGTTAGGATTGGTCCTATGATTTTCATCAGCATGGGCTTGGGCTAGCTCCCAGACCCATTGCCTTTCCTCAGGGAGAAGTGTATTGGCCAAGAGCATGTAGATGTCATGTTGAGTGAGGCTATATGCTTGCAGGACCCATTGAAACTCCCGAATGTAAGTGGTGGGGTCAGTGGTGAATGAGCCTAACTTCCTCTCTAGCTGAGTAATGTCCGACATGGAGAAGGGCACGTGGACTCTGATGACACCCTCGGGACCAGCTACCTCACGAAGGAGTGCGATGGTCTTGGGGGTGGGAAGGAGTCCCTTAGACCTGGTAACAGGAGGACTGAAAGAGGCAGGAGGTGGACAGGAAGGAGAGGGAGGGGAAGGGAGTGTCTCTTTGGAAGAGGAGGAGGTGGAGCAGGCAGAAGAGGGCGGAGGGGAGGAGGATGAAATGGAAGGCTGAGGATCCTTGGAATCAGGCAGAGGAAGAGGAGGGTATAGCGGGAGAGAAGGGGCAGATAGGACTGGGGGATAAGGTGGGGGTTAATCTGATGGGCTGAATGAGGAAGAATCTGTGAAGTCAGGAGTAGAAGTAGGGGAAGAGAAGGGTTTGCAAACAAGGAGGACCTGAGAGGGAGGGCAGGAGGAGCAGCGACAGGGTGCTGTGTGAGAAGGCTAAAACCTTAAATGCAGGGAATCTCACTCCACTTTTTCAGATGCTGGCAGTAGTTAAAAAGATCCCAGAGAAGGTTTGGATGTAAGGAGCCTTCTGGAGGCCAATGATTTCCATTATCCAGTGGATATGTAGGCCAATCTTGGGTACAGAATTTGATTAGAAGTTTGGGCTTGATGTCTGGTGTGAGGGAGAGTGTGGCCAGATTTTTTATTAAACATTTGAGAGGTGAGGCTTCAGGTACAGATGAAGAGGTGCCCATTGTCACAGGGAGAGAAGGAAGAGAGAGAGAGAGAGAGAGAGAGAGAGAGAGAGAGAGAGAGAGAGAGAGAGAGAGAATAAGAGTAAGGGAGAGAGACAAAGAGAAAACCCGGGCTGGAACGGCTTCCAGGAAGCTCAGGGTGAACGGTGGTCAGGTGGGCGTCCCCAAAATGACCAGCCGTCATGAGGAAATACAGAGGGCACTACCTGGTCGTCACCAGTGAAGTGCGATCTGTGAGACCCAATGGGTTCGGAGCCACGGGCAACCTGACGTCAGGAAAGTTTTCGAACGCAGCAGAAAAAGTCAGTAATGAAAACAGAACTCTGGTTCCGGCAGAATGCAGTTCCAGGACGGGAGTTCAGTTTTCCACGAGCAGAGAGACAGCTTCAGCCAGACACAGCAGCCCTGCAGCAAACAGCAACTCTAGCCAGCAGCGGCAGCGGCAGCAGAGGAGAAAAACCAAAGAGCCTCTCATGTAAACTCAGAAGCCTCACGCCCCAAAGGAAAACGGATCACCAGAGGGTCCACTGCGACCAGTAAAGGTCTTAGTGGCAGGAATTTCCTGCCCCCTACAGGGCGTCTAGAGTGTGCCAGATGATCATGGTCACAAAACCAGCGGTAGCCTGAAGGGAGTTGGAGAGCCAGGGTCAGGGGAGGCTTACATATATCAGATCTGTTGTGAGTGCAG
Organism: Callospermophilus lateralis; assembly: GCF_048772815.1. Classification (NCBI taxonomy): domain Eukaryota; kingdom Metazoa; phylum Chordata; class Mammalia; order Rodentia; family Sciuridae; genus Callospermophilus; species Callospermophilus lateralis. The sequence goes on along the minus strand of NW_027513107.1, from coordinate 93,731 downwards.
GAAGCCGGCATCTGAAAAGAGTGGACCAGGGCGGAGTGTCTTGGCGGGGCAGGGGACGGGGCTCTTGTTAGAAACAGCTCACCCATATTCTCACACGGGGCAACAGAATGAAAGAACTTTCCACGCAAAGGCACTTTGCTGGGAGAATTCCAATTTTATTGCAAAAAGCTGTGTGCTTATATAGAACTAAGGGGAAGATAGAAGGGCTTAGATAAATGGCAGGCAAAACGTTTATTGGTAAGTTCTTTCAGATATCAGCTCTGGAGCCCAGGAATTAGTTCTTATTGGGGCTAAGGTTTCCCACCAGCGAGATTTCAAATTGGCGCCAGCAAGAGAGTTCACACGGGTGGAAACATTTCGCACCACTGCAGAAAAAAGAAGGTAGGAAGAAGAAGTCCTTAGGCACCATGTTGGGGTTTTTTTCTGGGGTATGGCTGCCGTTTATACTTTTCCCAACAATGAGTATACCAGACAGTGCCTTGATTGACTGGTTTTCATGAAAATGGTGTTTAATAGAGATGCCAGAAAGTTGGGTCCTGCTGAGTAGTGGGCCTAGAGCAATGGTGGGCAGGTGTGTGATAAAACATCTGTGGTGGGGCCATGTAGATCTGTCATTGGATTCCAAATGGCTTGTGACTGACATGGTGAAGCCAGCAGACCCTTATATGTAAAGGCACCTTGTTACATAGAAAGGTTTCAGGACATTGTTCAGAATCAGGTTGCTATGGTCAAGGGGGCAAGCTATGTGGGATAGAAGCCTGGTTCTTGTATTCTTCTGCAGACCCTGACCCACCACACGTGACAGAAATCCCTCCCGCACTGTGTCCCCATTGAACTCCTTGTATTTCGTGAAGCAAATACCCAACTCCCAGTACAGCAGCAAGAAACACCACGAAAATAGAGGATGACCATATGGATTCAATGTCCACACAGGGAGACATTTAGCCCCCAGGGGCCACAGTTTACCTACAATGGAAAATTCAGCACTGCTGTCTCATGTTCATTGGAAAATAAGAAACCATGTCCTCCAGGTCACATTGATGCAGACCCAGCTTTTATGGTCTCACTATAAAGGAAGCTAAAGCTCCTGACAACAACATATATTTCAAGTGCCCAACCTCACAGGCAGTTTCTCAAGAAGTCTCTAGGCCAGCAGACCTTCATGTTTGTGGAGGGTTTACCCTGTCCCTTACTTTTGGAAACTCCTCTACCACTTCCAAGGTTGTGAACTCCTGATCATATTCCATTCTATATATGTATTCACGGATTTTCTAACTCTTCTCCTCTGATTGTGTCATACTTGGGCCGTAGGTGTTGTCAAGGCATTGTTCTGAATGAGAGTGGGAAGATTTTTGTGTAGCACATATTTACATACACATTGGATTCATTTTTCAATTTTCCATTCAAAATACTGAATCCCTGACACTAACACATACCCTACTAGACTCTGACTACTAATCCTAATATGATGGAGAAATATAACCCAAACAGAATAGAAATACAAGCAGTTGAGAGGAGGCATGGCGTATAGTTGGTCTTGCCTTTTGCATGATATAGGGTAGGAGTTATAAATCTTGTTAATTTTTTGTTGAAATAGTCCTCCATGTGTTTTTAAAGTTAACACATATGTGAATTTCTGTCTGCCTTTTTCTGTAGCCAATTTAGCACGTGTATTTTTATATGCACATATAAAATCCTACCTGGTATCACACGTACATTTTTGTGAGGTGGCTAACTTGGGAGATACAAAGTATGAGAAGAGATCACTCCTCCTAAATATTTTTGGAACTGAAAATTCAAACTATGAGTGAGCTTCTTAGTTGAAAAACATTATACATAAATCCATGTTTAGTAAAATTAATATTTTTGGATCTGTGAATGATATATATTTCATGATGAATTTTGATTGGCATATATATTGCTAATTTCTAATGTATCTGTGATATATATATATATATATATATATATATATATATATATATATATATATATATATATATAATTTTCAAAATATGAAATATATGTGTCTTATTATACACTCCCTAAATAATTCACTCATGTTCATGTATGTGGTTTTATAATCAACTTTTCATAAGATTGTTTTTAGAAATATTCATCCACCTGAAATACATATTTGTTTCCCAGAACTGAAAACTCACTTCAGTGAATGGTGCAAACAAAGCCTTATATTTCTACAGTAACTGACCCAATTTAACATCAATGAAAGTAGATTTCTATGGGACATGATGTGTATTTTGATGTTCATTTTAATTCAACACTGGTACATTACTATTTCTTCAGTTTTTATACATCGTAGAATATACATTTCATCCACAAGTTCACAAATTTAAAGACATTTGTAACACATTCAATCACTTCCTGCTTCAGAACACATGTATTCCTCCTTGTTTTTGACTGGTTATTTCATGAGACTTCTTTCCAAACACATTATTTTCGATTTCCATAATCAATTTGGAAGCAAAACTCACACACATTTTATGATAAACTACAACCCTAATATTACCATTAGATGTATAACTGGTTGGAATGAATGTATGTATATCAATGTAAGATTTCCTGTGTATTTTGGGATATCAATTTATTCGAATTTTTAAATTTGGAAACAATTATATTATTTATTCACAGTATGGTCTATTCATGCATTCTCTCTATATTCATACACACATGGTACACCTATTTGTGCCCCCAATACTAATTTATATCTCTTCAAAATATTGCTCTCAGAAATGGTGCAACAAATACTCATGTCACCTGATCTACATATACATTTTATCACAGTAATATTCTGGCCACAAAATGCAAAGTCACACTTACGACTGTACCAAAGCCTAAATGGAATGTGAGTATTGATTATGAACATCACCCATGTCCAGGTTGCCTAATGCTCTCAAATGTCAATCCTATTGGTGACTACATATTTGTTTCTTCCTAATATTGTTTATTCAAACTCAAGCCTGTTGAAAATGTCTAATCCTATCGATCACTTTATCATTTGCCTGATTTTCTAATGTCTCTATTGATATCTGCTTTCCTACATATTTTCCCCAGTTCATCATTGTGACTGAGTCTTCACATCTGCTGACATTTACATTTTCTCTCTACCCGAAACCCTATTGCTAAAGAACTTTTTGTCCAAATCCTATACTCACTCTTTTTCCTAATCCTACCAACTATCTTCCTAATCCTACCAACTATCCTTTTTTGACTGGATGTTTTCTTTGACATTCAATCATCCAAGGTACAAGGTCCTATGCCATTGTGTATAGATTTATCTGAGACACATGTGCAGAACATAATTCAAACCTAAGTATCCCAATCAAGGATCCAATTCCCTTCTGGGCTTCAAATCTTACCTAGATTTCTGTTTTCATACATATATTTCCCCTCTATATATTCTTATAAATATCGCAGGTTCCCAATAACATTATTCATCCAGCAGAATGATTCCTAAGCCAAATCAAACATGTTATTAACCCTAACCATACTCTGTTCCCTCAATCTAACTTTACAGAAAAGCAGGGACAGAGTTGGTCTTACAATACAGGAATGTAAGAAATCTTCCACCTGCTGAGAAACACAAAGGTCCATGCAGAAATGATCCCTGGGGAAGATATAGGAAGCTATGATGGACCTGAGAGAGCAAAAGTCATCTTCCACGACAAACAACCTGGTCAGGATGAAGGGGTGTGTCTAAAGCAGTCTCTCTTTTCTTAATGTAGAGAAGATGGACAATACCAGGCCTGTGTGGAGAGCTGTTCCTGGGTGCCTATATTTGATATACCATTCAAACTTGTGAAAGTGTCACAGGAAGTAGGGGCAGACTCCATCAATTGGGACACTTGGAAGCAACTGTTAGGACAAAGTGGTTGCCAAGGCAGTGACCTCATTCAGTTCCTGAAGGAAGTGACCTACATCACTTTCTTGGTGATGGAACTCTCTGAACTAGGGATCCAGGAAGCCAGGCACCCAGAGGCAGTCCCAGTCCCAGTCCCAGTGGCCTCACATGTTTGGATTTACCAAGGACAGCATCAGTCTTTCTTGGTAACTACTGATGTGAGGATGGCCAAATGCCAGGAAGGTCTGAAGAGGGGCCTTTCCTGAGTAAGCAGGTTGTGTCTCACCACTGGCACCTGACAACATCACAGTGTTGACCAAGGAGTCCAGATCTGACATAGGACAGTCCATTTTGGAGTAACATACTATGGCCCATCAGTCAGAGGACACTCCGGATAGTTATAGACCTACTTGAGGGAAGGAGGTGACTTTGTGGGTGTGTGTGTGAGTTTGTGGTTTTGTCTAATGATCTGAGAATAGGTAGGAAAGTCGGTTTGTTAGGATTGGAGTGGACTGTTTCTAGTAAGTCTTTTGACAATGTGAGTGTTTCTATGTCTGTTTATCCCACTGTGTCCGTGGTTGTAGACATTAAAAAAGAGAATGCATCAATGGATGTGTCCTGAATAGTAGAAAGCTTCACAACATTCATCCTGCCCAATTTATGAATGGATTTTGGCTTGCCTAATGGATGGGCAAAAACCACTGTCTTCCTAAATTCCTGTTTTCTTCTTGAATTCTGGCCACTCTCCAGAATAGGCTCATGGTTTTGTTTCCAAGACATGTACCACCTCCAAGCTCTGTGACATGGCTATGTACTGGATAGCTGAAGGGAATGGGATCATCTCGGAAAACTCAGATATCATTCCAGAAACCCTGCCTTGGACCATTTGCTTACCTATTGTTCTGTTGCCCTGAATGTCAGAAAGGTCTTTGCCTCAGGCAACCCCTTTGTGAAGCCTGAAGAAAACGGTTTTCAATGGAAATTAATGGGCATCAGCTGTAGATCTTTGCTTAATTGCTTTGGAAAGGGATGTGTCTGCATCAGACTCTTGGCCATGTGTGAGGTTGTTGAATAGATTCTCAGCACCTGATGGATCTAACGAACAATTACATGTGTGCTTCCAAAACCAAAATGGCCAAAAAAGCAGTCATTGTGGACGAAGTCTCTCGCTTTCCTCTGTAAGATTCCTGATCTCCATCAAGTGAAAATAGGGATCCTTTTTGTCAAATGAGTTCTTAAATCCCTGCAGAGGATAGCCCATAGGTGCTTGGGTTTTCTCATGATTCCAATTCACATAAAGAATCTATACCCGAGAGTCAGGAGGCCTCAAATTGGAGAATCAGAGCAGTATTTACGGCAGGCTTATTTGATCACTCCTGGTTCTCAGGAAGGGTGTCCAGGCAACCCTGACTTTAGGCAAATGACGGGCAAGGGAGGTTATTTTGTACACTGTCTTGGGCTGAGTCCCTCATGGAAACCTCCAGCCACAGGTTATGATGAGTGTCTATATGGAAGAAGATGAGGGCCTTGTGGGTGTGTTTTGGTTTTAATTGTGGTCATTTGTTTGGCGGTTGGAAGTGATGACTGGGTCTATCTGGGCTTGAACTCTGGTGTGATTCCCCTTAGAGTCTGAGTTCTGGAACTGATCTCAGAGAAATATTGCCATAAACTGCATTCAGATTTTAGGAGGCCACGCATGGGATTCTCCCTTGGAAACTGAGATCAAATACCAGGGTGGCTTTCCACAGAGCCTTGGAATATCAGCTAGGATATCACATGATTTTATTCTGAAAGATTTGGCAGCCATAATTGACAGTCAGAACACCCATGGACGTCACATTAAAGACCTCAATGGGCCTGGCTTCATGTGACCTTTTGACCACTCTATGGGAAGACTTGCCTGTGAGATTTCTCCAGAGAATTTAATGAAAATAGCTTCCTCACATTTAATAGTTCCTGAATAAACTGAAACACACAGTGCCTCCAACTTCATCCAAGAAAAATGGCTAGATAAATACAATGAAATCTTTGAAATTCCCTTAACCAGGTGGCACTGGAGAACCTTTAGATGTCTTGTTGCTGATCATGAGTGTACCAGAGAATGCCATGATTGACCGGGTTTCATGAAAATGGTGTAGAACAAAGATGCCACTAAGTTGGAGCCTGCTGAGTAGTGGGCCTATTGCAGTGGTGGGTAGGTGTGTGATAATACATATGTGGTGTGGCCATGAGGATTTGCCATTGCTTTCCAAATGGTTTGTGACTGACATGGTGCAGCCAGCAGACCCTTCTATGTAAAGGCATCATGTTATATGGAGAGGTTTCTGGGCTAAGTTCAGAGTCAGATTTCTAAGGACAAGGGGGCAAGCTCTGTGAGATAAAAGCCTGGTTGGTGCATTCTCCTTCAGACCCTGACCCACCACAAGTGACAGAACTCCCTCCAACACTGGGTTCCAGTTGAACTCGTTGTATTTCATAAAGCATATACCAAACTCCCAGTACAGCAGCAAGAAACACCACAAAAAGTGGAGGATGACCAAATGGCTTCACAGTCCACACGGGGAGACACTTAGCATCCAGTGGCCACAGTTTACCTACAAACAGAAAATTCAGCACTGCTGCCTCATGTTCATTAGAATACAAGAAACCATGTCCTCCAGGTCACATAGATGCAGACTCAGCTTTGATGGTATCACTAGAAAGGAAGCTAAAGCTCCTTACAACAACATATATTTCAAGTGCCCAAACTCAGAGGAAGTTTCTCAAGAAGTGTTTAGGCCAGCAGAGCTCCATGTTTTTGGAGTGATTACCTGTTAGACCAGGACACAAGAAAAGACCACTGACTCTAATTAAAATCAAATTAAATTAAGCTTATTATTTCCACCTGCTGTGCTGCCTCTCCCTCACAAAATGGCGGGAATAAGACAGCAACCCCAGCTTTCCTACAGGCAGCTTAATAGCCCAGAAAATTACACAAAAGGGGGTTTACAGATAACAGAACTCTGACAAACATCACACTAATGGCAGTCTACATTTTTTTTGCTGTCCCTACATCAGAGTTCATGAAGACCATTAGAGAATCAGAGAGGGTTGTTGTCTCGCGAGAGAAGGCAAATATTTATGATGTGTCACTAAAGTTTCAGAGAGGGCTGCTATCTGGTCAGAGAGCCGGGCATGGGTGAGTTCCAGGCGTGGGCAGGCATTCCAAGCAGGTTTAGAATTTGAAGTGATTTATGCTAAAGCCAAAATTATCTTTTCATGGCTTTTTGGCAAGATGGCTCCCAATTTTAATTAAAGATCAGGTTGGGTCTATCGTTCCCCCCTTTTCTTTGTGTCCCTTTCAAATCTTTGATAGATTACGGGAAGAGCACTGAGGAAATTTTAATCCCTCAGGTAAGAGTCTCCAAATTTTTAGAACTCACCCAAAACCGATCTTCCTGATTTTACCTGACTTAATTAATTACTTATATTGATAGTCTATTTATCTTTCTCTCCATTGTTTTAAGAAGAGTGGTGTCACTCATTTTTTCTTCTTCTGACCTGAGACAGGGTGACATGAGTGGGCATGGCATGAGGGACATGAGTTGCCTTTTAGAAGTCAGTTGAGGGACATGAGTTGCCTTTTAGAAGTCAGTTCGGTTTGAAGTCTGATTGGGGAAGAACAGGTTGTAAAGTCATCTGGGGATGGGTTCTTCTATGAGAGAAACAAAAAACATGAGTACTGAAAAAATGTTGCAGCAGCTGGAACATGTCACTGTATAGAAGTTCCATCACCAGTCTTTAATATCCCCAGTTATCCGGACTGTCAACTTAACTTATACTGTTACACTTGTCCCTCCCCATAAGATACAGTTTAATAATTTAATGTCATCTGATCTTGTAAAATCTTTTTACTAGTATGACCTCTGTGTCTCTTAGAGAAACCTTTAATTCTGTTACTCAGGGATGGATATTTGTTCTAGCAAACACCAAGCCTACCTGTGTAGGTTAGGAATATCTGTAGGCCTTAAACTGAAAACTTATCCCTGTGGCAGGTCTTCTTGATAGTCTCTTTTTATAAGTATCAGGCATTCCTTTCTGAGAATTCTTCTTTGTAGCCACCAGTCTTACTTATTTTGGGAGGCAAACATAAAGTGCATACCTTTAAATTATATTATTATTATTATAATTTAAAATGCCCAGGAATGGATGTATTTTGTTCTTAACTGTCTTTGCTAAGTGTTTAAGATGAAGCAGTCAAACTGACTTTTGTTTCCATCTATTGTTAACAGTCAGCTGAGCTTTTATGGGAGTCAATTCTGGGGAAACTTGAGAGCAGATTCTCAGTTCTGCTAGTGCCATTTGCGCTAGGTGGGTCCAGATCTTGCTTGACCATTTGGCTTCCCTCGGAAGCATCAGGGATGTCTCCTTTCTTTGATGACTCTCCTCTTCGTAACAAATACCCTGATTGGCTTTCTGTTCTCCAGTGGTCTCATTAATCTCCCTGATCAGGAGGAGGTTATGTGGCTCAGAGTTTCAAAGCTCTTTAGAGAAGTTCCCTGTTCCCTGGATTCAGACTGACTCAGAGGGCAAAAGCCAAATACTGGTTTTCTTGGCGCTTTTCATTTAACTTTAATTTTAAATCCTAATCTTAAACATCCAGCAAATAAATTTTAACAGCCTTATGTTAAGAGTACTGGGCTTTAATGTCTATAACTATATCATTATCTTTTTATTAATTGGGATCTGTATTTTTCTGTCTGTATTGTAAGTAATGACTTATTATCTTGAATAAACCCATGTTGTGTTCTTAAAGCAACACGTTTGTAAAACAGTAACAGAGAATCTTTAGATCACTTATAAGAAAATTTCAAAATAAAATTAACAAAAGTAAAAATACTTAGCTTGTGTAACAGCTACCCTGAATTTTTTGGCTGAGTTATACATTATATCCCCTGTTTGAGATCCTAGGAATATTGACCTTAAAAAAACCAACTTTTTAACATAACTTTAAAGAAATATTATCTAACCTACTGGTTTCGTAGTCATTCTCACATGTAGTAAGATGGGACACAGAGCCTTATCTCAGCTAAGGCAGGGCTCTTTATAAATCTTAAGTATTTTAGTTCTAAAGCTAATCCTCATTTTTAAATATCATTTGACAAAGTTTACATAAATTGTTTGAGGTCACATGAACATTAGCTAACACCATATGATATCACATTTAAAACATGAATTAAAGAAAGGCTGAAAGTTTTTAACCTTTACATCGATTAGGCTCTCATAACTAAAAAATACATTTAAATTGTTCCCCAATGTAAAAAGTAACATAAAAGTTTACATATCTTATTGATAACAGGTAAATAAATCCCCAATATATTTTTTACCATACAACTTCAGAGCACCAGCTTGATATAATGCTCTTTTAAAGTTTCTACCTTACAGACTTGCGTACCTATAAGATATGAATACATTGATAGCATCACAATTACATTGATGTTTCTACATTAACCAAGTTTAGCTTTTAAAGCAATGGCAGTACAGTGCTCTAAAATAACAGTTCTTATTTAATCAGTTGTTTAATTTTTATGGTTGCTTGCTCTGAAGAAAATAAAACTTAATAAATACAACGTTATGGGTAAACTTATGTTTTAAGAAATTTTTGTCTCATTAACACATGACTTATTTTTATATTCTTATACAGACTTTAATAAGAACTTATTCAGACCTTAGTAAATCAATCAGATATCTAAGAAAGTACTCATGAATGAGCAATCCCATATGAAATTTACTTTACTTATTTATCAAAATACTAGAGAAATGTATTGACAGTGTAAACTATTTTTATGTTGAAGGAAAGGTCCTAGAACCAAGGCATATTAGACATTTTGTAGATATTAATATTTTATTAGATTTTTGAACACCTAAAAAATTGTAAGCTTAAATTTAAAGACATTGATTTTTATCTGTTTATCCAATTTAAATTGAAACATTTAAATCACGTGAATTAAAGATCTTTGGATCTCCTATTTAAATTTGTTTTAATGAGCGCTTTTTTATGAGCGCTCCTTGTATATGTTAATTTGTGTATCATATATATGATATACGGACATATGTATATGTAGACATACAACACATAACAAAAGTGTGCACACATAATAATAGTAAAGGCCTTGTAGCTTTTCTCAGGTGAAATCTCCATTGCAATGTTTCAAAAAGTCTACAGTTCGTCAAAGATAGAACTGATCTGAAAAACATTAACCTATGTATGCTCAAAATCATGAGCTCAAAAAAAAAAAAGTATCTAAGGAAAAAAAAAAGAGTCCAAGAAAAAGTGACTGGCTAGTAATTAGTAAATACCATACAATTTACCTTTTTTTTCCCTTAGGCCTCAAATCAGTCTCCTACTAAGCTTTCAGGCTTCTTTCATTTACATTTCAATATGAATCATGGCTGAGGTCTGGAAGGAGCAGGAAAAACTGCTATTCTGAGCAGACACCTCAGGCCTAAGGCATTTTAACCATAATTTTGAGGTTCGGATGTTGAAAATTATGATATAAATTTAAGATACAATTCACAAAATTTTATATCTTTACATCTTGTTTTGTCAACAGATACCATTCTATGATTTACTATCCTTGTCCAAATTAATGCACTGGTACACACAGTGATATTTTCCCAGGCTATCCAATTCAAAATTGGTGAAAAAAAGACTGTATGATTGGGAAGTTACTTGCCAACTTGGAAGTAGAGTTCTTCAGTTTTCCATCCTAAGTATTTAAGTTCTCTGGCATGAATTATCTGAAATCATAAACTAAACAATTACCTAAACCCGACTTTTAACTGCAAGATTGTGCAATGCTTCAAAAACCCATTCAGATACCAGATTGTTAAAATAAAACATCATCATTTAGACACACATTCAGCTAAGATCATTCTCGAGAAACAATTTATAATATCAACACATTATTGCACATGTCTTAAAGGGCCAGATACAAAGACACAAGACAGACAGAAAGGAGGTCCAGACTATGGCTGTCAGAGAGAACCCATTAAACCAGAGCAGATAAGAGAAAAATCTCCTACACCAGTGTGCACCATAGATATCCACAGGGGGGGGGACCACATGTTTTAACAGAGGGGCAACTTGAAATGTAAAATAAAGTGTCTCCATGGTGACTTCACTGCATTTAGTGTCCCCTTTTTCTTTTTCTCTTTTTTAACAAGACAGAGGTGGCATAATTCTTACAGTGCGGAAAGGAAGGAAGTAATTCCCTGAATCAACAGGGCTTTGGCAGCTGCTGGGAGTCCCTCAGTCCTTCCTTTTACTTACAGGATTAGCTCCTCTTGTTCAGTTCCACACCAAGCATGCTTCATCTCCTAATATTCCAGTAGACAGCTCTCACAATGTTCCGGGGAGGAGGGGGTGTACCAAATTTGTAAATTAAAGTTCGATTCCTGAACTTGAAGCCAATTAATACCAATTTAATAATGAGGACTGAGTTTTGAGAAAAAGAAAAAGGGAGGTTTATTGCTTTGCGAACAAAGGAGAAACACAGGGGACTCTGCCAAATGTTGTGACTCTCTTGATCTGGAGCGACAAGGGGTTTTAAAGGAGTTTCACTTGTTAACCTGGGAGATGCTCAGTTCTTAGGTCCCCAGCAAGCATTGCCCTCTGCAATGGGTGTGCTCCAGGCAGCCAGCTAGGAGCTTCTGTCATCCTGCTTAACAAAGGGGGGTAAAGTTCATCGCAGTTCCCTAAAACACAGTCCAAAGGGGTGTCAGGCTTACTCTCTTTATTACCCATTTTTACGTCCAAAATACTTAAGTTTTTACCACTGAAATCACACAACAAAACAAACAAAATCAAACAAACAATCAAAAAAATAGAAGACAAAACAAAACACAAAAAACTGAAAACCAGCACCTAAACAGAAAAACAGTGGAACAGTGCAACATCTTACTATAGCTCCAGGGTAGGAGCGCGTGCGTGCCTGTTGGCCCCTCTCTACAGTTCCAGAGGAATTCCCTACAGAACAGAACAGAGGACAGAAAGATTCTCGTTACTCTCCTGGAAAGGAGTATATGTGAGCCTCCCCAGGCCACATCTCTGTCATCAGAAAAGATCTCGCTTAACCAGATATCAGATGTTATAAAGGCACCACTTACCTATGGAGGACTCCTCCACCAGGTGCTTGCTAATAGTTTTAGTGCAGAGGTTCACTGCAGTGCTCCCCGGACTAAAGGCTCTCTTCCTAATATAGAGAAGATGGACCAAATCAGGCCTGTGTGGAGAGCTGTTTCTTGGTGCCTATGGTTGATATACCATTCTAATTTGTGAAAGTGCCACAGAAAGTAGGGTAAGCCTCCTTCTCATGGTACGCTTGAAAGCAACTGTTTGGACAAAGTGGTTGCCAAGGCAGTGACCTCATTCAGTTCCTGAAGGATGCAACCTCACCTCACTTCCTTGGTAATGGAACTCTCTGAACTTGGGATGCAGGAAGCCAGGCACACAGAGTCAGTCCCAGTCCCAGTCCTAGTGGTCTCACTTGATTCAATTTAGCAAGGACAGAGTCAGTCTTTCTTGGTACCTACTGATGTGAGGATGGCCAAATGCCAGGAGTACTCTGAAGAGGGGCCTTTCCTAAAAAAGCAGGTACTGGCTCACAGCTGGCTCCTGACCACTTCACAGAGTTGGACATGGAGTCCAGATCTGAGACAGGATAGGCCATATCGGGGGAACATAGTATGGCCCAGCAGTCAGAGGACACTCCGGATAGTGAGAGACCTATTTGGGGGAAGGAGGTGCCTTTGTGGGTGTGGATGTGTGTTTGTGGTTTTGTCCCATGTTCTGAGAATAGGTAGGAAAGTCGGTTTGTTTGGTTTGGAGTGAACTGTTTCTTGTAAGTTGTTTAACAAGGCGAGTGTTTCTATGTCTGTGTATCTCACTGTGTCCATGGTTGTAGACATTAGAAAAAGAGAATGCATCAATGGATGTTTCCTGTCTAGTAGAAAGTTTCCCAGCATTCATCCTGCCCAATTTATGAATGCACTAGGGCTTGCCATATCGATGGGCAACACCTGCTATCTTCCTAAGTTCCTGTTTTCTTCCTGAAATCTAGCCACTCTCCAAAATAGGCTCATGCTTTTGAGTCCACGATATGTACCACCTCCAAGCACTGTGACATGGACATGTACTGGATAGCTGAAGGGATTGGCAAGCATCTCAGAAAACTCAGATATCGATGTGACCAGGAAAGTCTCAGTGGAGAACCCCTGCAATGGGCCTTTTGATTGCCTATTTTTCTGTTGCCCTGAATGTCAGTAAGTTCTTTGCCTGAGGCCACGCCTTTGTGAATCCTGAAGAAAACAGTTTTCAAACGGAAATGAATGGGCACCACCTGTGGCTCTTTGCTTAATTGCTTTGTAAAGGGATGTGTCTGAATCAGCCTCTTGGTCCTGTGTGAGCCTGTGGCCTAGATTCTCAGCACCTGATGGATCTAAAGAACTATCCCATGTGTGGATCCAAAATCAAAATGGCCAAAAATCAGTCACTGTGGATGAAGTGCCTCACATTCTTCTGTAAGGGTCCTTACCTACATCAAGTGAGAATAGGGATCCTTTGAGTCAAATGAGTTCTTCAAATCCCTGCAGATGCTAGCCCATAGGTTCTTGGGTTTTCTTATGAATCCAATTCAAATAAAGAATCTAAACCCCACAGTCAGTAGGCCTCAAATTGGAGAACAGAGCTGTATTAATGGCAGACATATTTGATAACTCCTGGTTCACAGGGAGGGTGTCCAGGCCACCCTGACTATTGGCAAATGAGGGGAAAGGGAGCTTATTTGGGACACTGTCTTGTGCTGCACCTCTCATGGAATCCTCTTGCCAGAAGTTATGGTGAGTGTCTATATGGAAGAAGATGAGTGCCATGTGGGAGTGTTTTGGTTTTAATTGTGGTCATTTCTGTGGCGGTTGGAAGAGATAATTGGGTCCACCTTGGCTTGAACTTCGGTGTGATTCCCTTTAGAGTCTGTGTTTTGGAATTGACCTCCGAGAAGGTATAAGGTCCTATGCCATTGTATATCCATATTTCTGGGACATCACTACAGAATGTAATTCAACGCTAAGTATACCAATCAAGGGCCCAATGAACTTCTGGGCTTCAAATCTTACCTAGATTTCTGTTTTCATACTTATATTGAAAGGTTAATAAAATAGGTACTTGTCACTTCTTGATTTTCTGTATGCTTAACAAAACACTGTTGAAATCTTGAGAACTGTTTGCTATTCTTGTTCCCAGAATGTGCTGTCCCCAACTGCCAAACTGCAGAATGTACTCGGTCAACCAGTTGCACGCAAACCGCCCACTCGCACTTACCCATCAATAAACTTTCCTTCCTGCCCTCTCCAAGGAAAATATATAAGCACTTCTTAAGCTGTTCTCAGGGCTCTCTGCTCTATTCAAGTGAGCTCTGAGCCCTTGCATGCCGGACTCCCAATAAAGCCTTTGCTGTTGCATGAGACAGTCTCTTGGTGGTCTCTTCCACCCACCCTCGCCCGATCTTTACATCTGGTGGCCCCAGTGAGATCCGGCAGCCGCAGATGAAAGACCCCCAACGGGCTCCTCTGGGGATAAATAAGGCCCCTCTTTCTGGTTTCAGGATTCAGGTTAGGGTTTCACAAAATGGCTATTGGTAAAGAGCTTGAGCTCTCTCCCATGGTGGCTGACACACATGTAACAGAGCCACAGGCCATGTCCCTGGGGGATGAACTCATGAAATCGAGGAACAATAGTCTCCTTTATTCAGTGATATTTTGTTTCGGATTCGGTATTGCCAGCCCATCATGTTTTGCCGGCTACTCAGTCATGGTCTCAGTATTGGACGCCCATTGCCTGTCTTTATTGTCTTGTCTTGTCTGTGTCTTGTGTCATTGCTTTTATTGTCTGTGTATATTTCATTATGTGACAGAGCACTTCAATGCCTCTGTTCATGACCCTTGATCACTAGACCAAAGTCTGCTAAAGGGCTCAGAATCTTTCTTTTTCAGTAAAACGCCGGATCTTGCAGATTCTGTGTCTCAGAATGACCCAACTTTGTAGTCAGATGGCCCCTAGAAGGATCTTTCTACTTCGCACTAATTTGAAAAGTTCAAGATATTGTCTTTTAGCCGGGGCCACGTAGACGTCCAGATCAACAGCCATATATCTTAACTTGTCAGGACCTCTGCAAATCTCCTCCTCCAAGGGTGAAGTCTTTCCTTGTCCCTGCACGGACTCCTACTCCTTCCCCCATGATTCTATCTCTTTAACTCTCTGCTCCTCCTCCTGCACCCTCTGTTCTCCCTGAGTCTCAAGACTCTACTGGACTCTCCTCCCCCTCTTTATCCTCTGCCTTCATCCCCCAACTGCCAACACCCTCTAAGTGATTCCCCTGCTGCTGACTCAGCATCTCCACCATTCAAAGAAGCTAGGATGGCCCAGCGCCATCCAGATGACAGTCCCGTGGCACACAGAGCCCCTCCATCCCTGGAGGAAGTTGGCCCGGCTAAAAGAACTCAGAGAACTCGCCAACATTTTTACACCTGCCTACTTGGGATAACTGCCAACAACTCCTAGGGACTTTCTTTATGACAGAGGAATAAGAGAAAAACCTCCAAGAAGCTAGAAAAAAATATATATATATATCCTCGGACCTGATTGGCGACCAACACAACTTCCCAACATAATCAAAGCCAGCTTACCCTTAAACCAACCCAACTGGAACCCCAACACCTTTGAAGATAAAGAGCATCTGTCCAATTATTGCCTGGCTCTAATAGCAGGTCTCCAAGGGGCTGCTATGTGACCAACTAATTTGGCCATGGTAAGAGAAATTATTCAAAGGCCTGATGAATCTCCCTCTTTGTTTCTAGAAAGAATTATGGAGGCATATAAAAGATATACTCCTTTCGATCCTCAGGCAGCGGATCAAAATTCATCTGTAACAATGGCCTTAATTGGGCAAGCTGCCATGGATATTAAAAAAAAAATTAAAAGAGAGATTTAGTCAGAGAAGCTGAGAAAGTATACTATAAGAGAGAAACAGGGAGAAAGAAAGGGAGCAAAGGAAGGATGAGAGAAGCAAAAGACAGACTAAGGGATTGACCAAGATCCTTGTCACAACAAGAAAGAGGCCAGAAATTAAGACGTAAGGTGACAGTAAGGATTACCTGGGGCCATGCCAGAGGCCACCCCTGGCCTCAGATCAATGTGCCTACTGTAAAAAAAAAAGGACACTGGGCCAAAAAGTGCCCTATAAAGAGACAGCCACGCCAGCCAGCCATTGTGACTCTGGTGCATGACTAAGAAAGTTGGGGCTCAGATCACTTCCCCTAGCTCAGGGTAACTTTTGAAGTGTAGCGGACCCCAGTAAACTTTGAAATGAATACAGGAGCAGTATACGAAGCCCTTAAGGCCCCATTGGGCCCTCTATCAAATAAAAGGTCTGTAGTTCAAAGGGCTAATGGCAGTAAATATCAGGCTTAGACTACTAAGAGGACCATGGACCTAGGAAAAGGAAAAATCCATCACTCCTTCCTAGTAATCCAGGAATGCCTGGACCCATTGATGGGCAGAGATCTGCTCACCAAGCTCTTGGCCTAAATAACTTTTAAACCTGAAGGCTACCAAATGAAATTTCTAAATCCTTTAGTATAAACTCCTATAGTCATGGCTTTAACTAAATTAGTAGAAGATGAACATCCACTCTTCACACCCCCCAAGACTGATCAAACAGGCAAGCTACGCCAGAAATGGATAACAGATTACGCAGATGCCTGGGCAAAAACTGCTGGTTTAGGCCTGGCCGTGAAACAACCTCCAATAACAGTAGAGTTAAAAACCTCAGCCTCCCCAATTAATGTCAAATAATATCCTCTAAGCAAAAAAAGCTAAAGATGAGATAAGGCCCCATATTCAGAAATATCTGACCTTAGGCGTCCTAAGGCCCTGTCAATTGGCCATGAACACTCCCCTGCTACTAGAAAAAAAGCCAGGAACCGGGACAATCGCCCTGTTAAATACCTAAGAGAGATCAACAACAGAGTGCAGGACATTCACCCCACGGTACCTAATCCGTACAATCTGCTTAGCAATCTGAACCCTGAGCGGAGATGGTATACTGTTCTGGACTTAAAAGATCCTTTCTTTTGCTTGCCTCTGCATAAAGATAGTCATTTGCTGTTTGCTTTCGGGTGGGTAGACCCAGAAACCTGAACGTCTGGTCAACTAACTTGGACTAGACTCCCACTGGGGTTCAAAAACTCCCCCACTCTCTTTGATGAAGCCCTCCACAGAGATCTCAGCAATTTCAGAACTACACACCCCAAAGTCACCCAGCTTCAATACGTGAATGACCTGCTACTGGCAGCCAACACCAAGGAAAACTGTGAGTCTGGGACCCAAGCACTATTATATGAGCTTGCTCAACTCGGGTATAGAGTTTCGGCCAAAAAGGCCCAAATTTGCTGGCATGAAGTAATCTTCCTGGGCTGTTTCCTTAGGGGCAGTAAAAGATGGCTCACTGAGCCCAGAAAACAAACCATTGCCTAGATACCACCCCCATCTAACAGGAGACAACTCAGAGAGTTTCTTGGGACTGCTGGCTTTTGCAGGTTATGGATACCTGGGTTTGCGTTTTTAGCTGCTCCTTTATACCCGGTGTTAGAGGGAGATGCCCAATTCCAATGGACCCCTTATCACCAGGAAGTTTTTTATAATATCTATGGACACTGACACTGAACACCTCAACTTCACTGAGCTCAGGCTGCAATTACAGAAAGCCCTACACTACGTTAAAAATGTACACCAACTCACTCACCTTGGTTCAATGAAACTGCAGGCATTCCTGTAGGATTAAGAACAGAGTTTTCCACTAACCGACTCACAGCGAAAGAAAATAACTGAACAGGTAACAAAAGCCTGTCGAGTCCGTCAATTGGTTAATGCTTACCCTTCCAGTTTCCTAGAGGAAAGCACCTATGAGGAACCAGAAAACGACAATTTTGGGAAGTGGACAATAGTGAAATTAAGCCAGCAAGGTATGGACTTAAATACCTCCTAGTCTTTGTAGATACATTTTCAGGATGGACTGAAGCCTTCCACACATACACACACACACACACAAAAAAAAAAATAAAAAAAAACTGCACAAATGATTTTCAAGAAGATTCTGAAAGATATTTTTCCAAGATACGGTCTGCCTAAGGTAATAGGGTCTGATAATGGACTGGTGTTCATGGCCCAGGTAAGTCAGGTGTTAACTGGGACCCTGTGGATTAATTTTAAGTTACATTATGCTTATATACCCCAGAGCTCAGGACAGGTAGAAAAAATAAATAGAACCATTAAAGAGACCTTAACAAAATTAAGCTTAGAGCCTGGTATAAAAGATTGGATTATGCTCCTGCCTTATGCACTGTTTCATGCGAGAAATATTCCCTCTCTTTCTTTGTGTAACCTCACCCCCTATGAAATTCTCTATGATTCCCATCATCCAGTAAGGGACCTAACCCCAACTCTAAGGCCTAACGATCACTTCCACACCCCCTTGCTTAACAGACTTAAAGTCATTGAAAGAACTCAGCGATACCTGTGGAAACAGCTGGCCACTGCCTACCAACCAGGGGAGGAGGGGACTCTAAATCAATATCAAGTAAGAGACTTCGTCTACATAAGACAACATCAGGTGTCATCCCTGGAACCCCACTGGAAAGGAACATACCAGGTGCTACTTATAAAACCTAAAGCGGTAAAAGTAGACGGAATCACTTTTTGGATCCATGCCTCTCATCTCAAGCCTTCGCTGTGTCCAGACTCTGGTTGGAAACTGGAAAAAACTGGTAACCATTTCAAATTGCGTATTCGCTATGTGGATAAGACTATAGACTCTCCCCTTGGCCACCAGTAGTTCTAACCCTCATCACCCCGTTAAGCAGCAATGGCTGATCACAAATCCTACTAGAAAAGAAGTATGGTCTATCTCGCATACAGGCCCCATAGAGACCTGGTGGCCATCTCTCCACCCAGACATTTGTCAGGTCTGTATAGGTCTTTCCTATTGAGATATCCCTGATGAAGAGGATCCCACTAAAATTCCATTAAATCTCTTCTGTACCATAGATAATGGAAACAAACATTATGGATGCAGGGACACGCGAGACAGATTCAGGTTGGCTAGCCTAGATTACTATGTTTGCCTGGCGGACTATCAAAGCCACAAACAGCCACGGCTGTGTGGGGGAGAAGCCGACTTCTTGTGTAAGTCAAGGGAATGTGAGCATACAGGGGCTGCCTGGTGGAACCCAAACTCCTCATCAAATTCAGTACACAGCATTGGCCATATTACCAGTTAGACAACCAAATACTATGGCCCCCAGAGGGTTCTCTAGATCCTCAAATTCTGAGTGACATTTTTAACTTCGGCAAGTTCTCAAAAGGGGGAAATTTCCCTATGTGGAATCCTTTTTCCTCTTTTGCTCACATCCTGTACTATGCTTCTCCAATAGTTCCTCACCCTCAGCCTTCTGCTCTAGACTCTCTGCTATCACTCCCATCTTAGCAACCTGATTTCTCCTCTCCAATTACTAAATCAAAAACCCAAACCTCCGCTGGTTCTCAGAACATTGCCCCGTTGCTGAGGTAGCAGGTACTGAGGTACCCCTTCACCCACTCACTCCTCTCTTTTCCTGTCAGGGCCTGCACTAGGTCCCACCAAGTCCTCTAGCAAGCTAACCCAAAGCTCAAACCAGCTGAGAAGAGCCCTCAGACCCCTATCCACGATGTAATGAAAATGGCATTTAAAGTTGCTTTGTCATCACTGAAAAGAGGTTTCTAAGAATTTAAAGTCCCTCAAAGGCTTTTTGGAATATTTACTCCCATCTTCCCCTCTGCTCTACCTGTTCTAATGCTCAAGTTTTGTTCTAGGAAAATCCCAAACCCCTTTACCATTTTTCTTTTACATCTCTCTTTTCTCATTCTTAGATTCACGGAGCTGCTCTCAGCCTCGACTACCCCGTCTTCCCCCTCTGTACCAGGTCCACAGAAATGTCTTAAATGACCTTCTCCAGAAGTCTTCACCAAGGCTTACATTAGGTCTTTCAGCAAAAGAGTCCCTCTGAAAGAGTTCAATGTACATAAACTTCCACTTTTCGTGTTGCCCTGTTCTACTTGGCCACTGGCTGGAAAAATCACCACCCCTAAGCTAGACACTGCCTTTCCAGTTTTTCACAAAATATGTGAACAAGGCCTCTGGCCTTGAGCTGGGGCTTCACCGAGATGCCTACATTTCTAAGATAAAAAAGTTAGCAACTGGTCTCCATGGTGACAGCTGGCAGGGAGAAAAAAAAGAGACAAAAAAGCTCTGCCCTTCCAAGGTGTCCTTGAAAAGTTAACTTGCCCAGAACAGAGGAAAAAAAAAAAAAACAGAAACAAAAACTAATTTTTGTGAATTTCTGCAGACTGTGAACTTCTGAGCCCCTTCCCTTACATGTTGGGTACAAATTCTAAAACTACCAAAACTTGGGGTTCAGGGGATTAATTGATTACAACAGAAGCAATGCCCTCTAAATCCGGATGCAACCAAATAAGAATGTTTTCCTCACTTTGGTGCTATCTTAGTTGCATTTTCTTGTCCATTCCTAAAACAGTATAATTCTATACACTTTAACATTATTTATGTTTACATAAAATGGTCAATAGATGTGATTAATTATGTAATGATGCAGATGTTTTTCAGAGTGCTCTATCATGACGTAGGTTCATTTAAAGTTCAAATAGGGGGGCATACAACCCGGTTCCACCGGGAACCTGTATCCCTCACTTTGGCCATCCTATGAGGAATAATAATTGCTGCAGGGGTGGGCATAGGAACAACTGCCCTAGTCCATGAGACACAACAAAGACACAATTAGAAGCAGAAATAGACCAAAGCTTAAAGACATTAAAAACCGACATCACAGCTTTACAGGAATTTTAACCTCTCTCTCTCTGAAGTTGTTTTACAGAGCAGGCGAGTGTTGGACCTCCTCTTCATGAGAGAAAGTTGCCTTTTTGCTTGCATTGAGGGAAGAATGTTGTTTCTATGCCGACAATACTGGAGGTGTAAAAGAATCTATGAGTAAATTAAGAAAACGACTTGAAGAGCGTCAAAGAGAGACAGAGGCCCCAGAAGGGAGGTTTGATTCTTTGTTCACATAGTCAACCTGGTTAACTATGCTTTTATCTGCCATGGCCAGTCCATTTATAATCCTCATATTATTGCTAACGGTAGGACCCTGTTTGCTCAACCGTGTAGTTTCCTTTCTAAACCAAATCGAACATGTTATTAAACCTAACCATACACTGTTCTCTCAATCTAATTTTACAGAAAAGTGGGGACAGAGTTGGTCTTAAAATACAGGAATATAGAGGATCTTCCACCTGCTGAGAAACTCAAAGGTCCATGCAGAAATGATCCCTGGAGAAGATGTAGGCAACTATGAAGGACCTGAGACAGCAAAAGTCTTCCATGGCAAAAAACCTGCTCAGGATGAAGGGATGTGTCTGAATCAGCCACTCTCTTCTTAATGTATAGAAGATGGATCAAAGCAGGCATTTGTTGAGCTGCTCCTGCATGCCTATGGTTGACATACCACTGTAACTTGTGAAAGTGTCACAGTAAGTAGGGGCAGCCTCCTTCTCATGGGAACCTTGGAAGCAACTGTTAGGACAAAGTTGTTGCCAAGGCAGTGACCTCATTCCGTTCCTAAAGGAAGTGACCTCACCTAACTTCCTTGGTGATGGAACTCTCTGAACTTGGAATCCAGGAAGCCAGGCACAAAGAGCCAGTCCCAGTCCAAGTCCCAGTGGTCAAACTTATTTTGATTTACCAAGGACAGACTCAGTCTTTCTTGGAACCTACTGATGTGAGGATGGCCAAATGCAAGGAAAGCTATGAATAGGGGCATTTCCTGAGAAAGCAGGCAGTGGCTCACCGCTGGCCCCTGACAACTTCACAGAGTTGGCCAAGGAGACCAGATTTGAGACAGAACAGGCCATTTCCGGAGAACATAGTATGGCCCACCAGTCAGAGGACACTCCGTATAGTCACAGACCTACATGGGGGAAGGAGGTGCCTTTGTGGTGTGGGTGTGAGTTTGTGGTTTTGTCTCATGTTCTGAGAATAGGTATGAAAGGTGGTTTGTTTTGTTTGGAGTGAACTGTTTCTGCTAAGTCGTTTGACAAGGTGAGTGTTTCTATGTCTGTGTATCCCACTATGTCCGTGGTTGTAGACATTAGAAAGGAGAATGCATCAATGAATATGTCCTATCTAGTAGAAAGCTTCCCAGCATTCATCCTGCCCTATTTATGAATGGACTGCAGCTTGCCTTATTGATGTGCAGCACCTGCTATCTACCTAAGTTCCTGTTTTCTTCCTGAATTCTCGCCCCTCTCCAGAATAGGCTCATGGTTTTGTGTTTAAGATATGTACAACCTTGAAGCTCTGTGACATGACCATGTACTGAATAGCTGAAGGGAATGGCGAGCATCTAAGAAAACTCAGATATCAGTGTGACCAGGAAAGTCTCAGTGAAGAAACCCTGCTTGGGGCCTTTTGTTTACCAATTCTTCTGTTGCCCTGAATGTCAGGAAGGTCTTTTCCTCAGTCCACCACTTTGTGAAGCCTGAAGAAAACAGTTTCCAAATGGAAATGAATGGGCATTACCTGTGGCTCTTTGCTTAATTGCTTTGGAATGGATGTGTCTGAATCAGCCTATTTGCCTTGTGTGAGGGTGTGGCTTAGATTCTCAGCTCCTGATGGATCTAAAGAAAGATCCCATGTGTACATCCAAAACCAAAATGGCCAAAAAAGCAGTCCTTGTGGATGAAGTCTCTCGCCTCTTCTGTAACTTTCCTGACCTCCATCAAATCAGAATAGGGATCCTTTGGTTCAAATGAGTTCTTCAAAGCCCTGCAGAGGCTAGCCCATAGTTGCTTGGGTTTTCTCAAGACTCCAATTCACATAAGGAATCCAAACCCCACAGTCAGTTGGCCTCAAATTGAAGAAGCGAAGCAGTATTAATGGGAGGCCTATTTGATCTCTCCTGGTTCACAAGAAGGGTGTCCAGGCCACCCTGACTTTAGGCAAATTAGGTGCAAGAGAGCTTATTTTGGACACGGTCTTGGGCTGTGCTCCTCATGGAAAACTTTTGCCAGAGGTCATTATGAGTGTCTATATGGAAAAAGATGAGCGCCACGTTGGAGTGTTTTGTTTTAAATTGTGGTCATTTGGGTGGCGGTTGGAAGAGATGACTTGGTCCACATGTTCTTGAACTCTGGTGTGATTCCCTTAGAATCTGAGTTCTCAAACTGACCTCAGAGAAGTATTGCCATGAATAGTGTTGAGATTTAAGGAAGCCAGGCATGAGTGTCGCCCTTGGAAACTAAGTTCTAGTCCCAGGATGGCTTTCCACAGAGCACTAGGCCTCTCAGCCAGGATACCACATGATTTTATTCTGAAAGATTTGGCACCCAGAGTTGAGAGTCAAAACTCATATGGACCTCACATTGTAGACCTCAATGGGAATAATATCATGTGATCTTTTGGCCACTCTTTGGGAAGCCTTACCTGTGAGTGTTCTCCAGAGCTTTCATTGAAATTAGCTTCCTAAAAATTTAATGGTTCCTGAAAGAATTGAAACTCACAGTGCCTCCAACTTCATCCTTGAAAAATGGCTAGAAAAATACCATAAAATTTTTGAAATTCCCATCACCAGGTGGCACTGGAGAACATTTGGATGTCCTGTTACTGATCATGAATATACCAGACAGTGCCTTGATTGACTGGGTTTCATGTAAATGGTGTAGAACAGAGATGCCAGTAAGTTGGACTCTGTTGAGTAGTTGGCCTAGAGCAGTGGTGGGCAGGTATGTGATAAAACATCTGTGGTGGGGCCATGTGGATCTTCCACTGGCATCCAAATGGCTTGTGACTGACATGGTGCAGCCAGCAGAACCTTCCATGTAAAGGCAACTTGTTATATGGAGAGTTTTCAGGACATTGTTCAGAATCAGATTGCTATGGTCAAGGGGGCAAGCTATGTGGGATAGAATCCTGGTTCTTGTATCCTCAAGGAGAACCTGACCCACCACACATGACAGAACTCCCTCTTGCACTGTGACCCAATTGAACTCCTTTTATTTCGTGAAGCAAATACCAAACTCCCAGTGCAGCAGGAAGAAACACCATGAAAATGGAGGATGACCATATGGCTTCACAGTGCACATGAGGAGACCTTTAGCGCCCAGTGGCCACAGTTTACCTAAAAAGAGAATTTAGCACTGCTGCCTCATGTTCATTGTGAAATAAGAAAGCATGTCCTCCAGGTCTCATAGATGCAGACCAAGCTTTTATGGTCTCACTAGACAGGAAGCTAAAGCTCCTGACAACAACATATTTTTCAAGTGCCCAACCTCACAGGCAGTTTCTCAAGAAGTCTCTATGCCAGCAGACCTCCATGTTTGTGGAGTGTTTACCCTTTCCCTTACCTTTGGAAACTCTTCTGCCACTTCCAAGGTTGTGGGCTCCTGAGCATATTCCATTCCAGATATTTGTTCACAGGTTTTCTAAATCTTCTCCTCTAATTGTGTCTTACTTGGGGCGAAGGTATTGTCAAGGCATTGTTCTGAATGAGAGTTGGAAGATTTTTGTGTAGCACATATTTACATACACATTGGATTCATTTTTCAATTTTCCATTCGAAATACTGAATCCTTGACACTAACCCATACCCTACTAGATTCTAACTACTAATTCTAATATAATGGAGAAAAATAACACAAACAGAATAGAAATACTAGCACTTCAGAGGAGGCATGGTGTATAGTTGGTCTTCCTATTTGCATGATATAGGGTTGGAGTTGTAAATCTTGTCAATTTTTTGTTGAAAGAGTTCTGCATGTGTTTTTAAAGTTAACACATATGTGAATTCCTGTCTCCCTTTTTTTGTAGCCAATTCAGCACATGTATTTTTATATGAACATATAGAATCACACCTGTATTCTTGAGAGGTGGCTAACTTGGCAGATACAAAGTGTGAGAAGAAATCACTCCTCCTAAACGCTTTTGGAACTGATAATTCAAATTATGAGTGAGCTTCTTAGTTAAAAAACATTATACATAAATCCATGTTCAGTAAAATTAATATTTTTGGATCTGTGGATGATATATATTTCACAATGAATTTTAATTGGCATATATATTGCTACTTTTTAATGTCTCTGTGTGTATTATATATATATATATATATATATATATATATATATATATATATATATATAAACACTCTAGATTTGTCAAAATATGAAATATATGTATCTTATTATACACTCCCTAAATTCATTCATGTTCATGTATGTGGTTTTATATTCAACTTTTCATTAGATTATTTTCAGAAATATTCATCCATCTGAAATACATATTTGTTTTATAGTATTGAAAACTCACTTCAGTAAATGGTGCAAACAAATCCTTATATTTTTACAGTAACTGACCCACTTTAACATCAATGCAAGTAGATTCCTATGGGATATGATGTGTATTTTGACGTTCATTTTTATACAACACTGGTACATTACTATTTCTTCAGTTTTTGTACATCATAGAATATACATTTCAGCCACAACTTCATAAATTTAAAGAAATTTGTAACACATTCTATCACTTCCTGCTTCAGAACATATGTATTCCTCTTTGTTTTTGACTGGTCATTTCATGAGACTTCTTTCCACACACATTACTTTCGATTTCCATAATCAATTTTGAAGCAAAATTCACACACTCTTTATGATGAACCACAACCATAATATTACCATTGGATGTATAAATGGTTGGAATGAATGTATGTATATCAATATATGATTCCCTGTGTATTTTCAGATATCAATTTATTCCAATTTCTAAAGTTTGAACCAGTTGTATTATTTATTCGCAGTATAGTCTATTCATGCATTATGTCTATATTCATACACACATGGTACACCTCTATGTACCCCCAATACTAATTTACACCTCTTCAAAATATTGCTCCAAGAAATGGTGGTAGAAATACTCATGTCACCTGATCTACATATACATTTTATCACAGTAATATTCTGGCCACAAAATGCAAAGTCACAGTTACGATTGTACCAAAGCCTAAATGGAATGTGAGTATGGATTATGAAAATCACCCATGTCCAGGTTGCCTAATGCTCTCAAATGTCAATCCTATTGGTGACTACATATTTGTTTCTTCCTAAGATTATATATTCAATCTCAAGCCTGTTGAAAATGTCTATTGGTATCACTCATTTTATACTTTGCCTGATTTCCTTATGTCTCTATTGATATCTGCTTTCCTACATATTTTCCCCAGTTCATCATTGTGACTGACTCTTCACATGTGCTGACATTTACATTTTCTATCTACCCAAAACCCTATTGCTAAATAACTTTTTGTCCAAATCCTATACTCACACTTTTTTCTAATCTTACCAACTCTCTTCGTAATCTTACCAACTCTCCCTTTTTGAATGGATGTTCTCCTCAACATTCAATCATCTAAGGTACAAGATCCTATGCCATTGTGTATAGATTTATCTGAGACATCTGCACAGAACATAATTCAAAGCTAACTATCCCAATCAAGGACCCAATGACCTTCTGGGCTTTAAATCTTACTGAGATTTCTGTTTTCATACATATATTTAACCTCTATAATCTTATAAATATCGCAGGTTTCCAATACCATTATTCATCCAGCAGAATGATCCTAACCCAAATCAAACATGTTATTAACCCTAAACATACACGATTCCCTCAATCTACCTTTATAGAAGAGCAGGGACAGAGTTGGTCTTACAATACAGGAATGCAGGAGATCTTCAACCTGCAGAGAACCTCAAAGGTCCATGCAGAAATTATCCCTGGAGAAGATAAAGGCAGCTATGAAGGACCTGAGAGAGCAAAAGTCATCTTCCATGACAAACAACCAGGTTAGGATGAAGGGATGTGTCTGAAGCAGTCTCTCTCTTCTTAATGTAGAGAAGATGGACCAAACCAGGCCTGTGTGGAGAGCTGTTCCCGGGTGCCTATGGTTGATATTCCATTTTAACTTGTGAAAGTGTCAAAGGAAGTAGGGGCAGCCTCCATCTCATGGACCCTTCGAAGCAACTGTTAGGACAAAGTGGTTGCCAAGGCAGTGACCTCATTCAGTTCTAGAGGAAGTGACCTACGGCACTTTCTTGTTGATGTAACACTCTGAACTTTGGATCCAGGAAGCCAGGCACCCTGAGGCAGGCCCAGTCCCAGTTGCAGTGGTCTCACATGTTTGGATTAACCAAGGACAGAGTCAGTCTTTCTTGGCAACTACTGAATTGAAGATGGACAAATGCCAGGAAAGCTCTGAAGAGGGGCTTTTTTTTTTTGATAAAGCAGGCAGTGGCTCACCGCTGGCTCCTGACAACTTCACAGTTTTGGCCAAGGAGACCAGATCTGACATACGACAGCCCATTTCAGGGGAACATAGTATGGTCCACCAGTCAGAGGATGCTCCGGATAGTCACAGACCTACTTGGGGAAAGAAGGTGCCTTTTTGGGTGTGTTTGTGTTTTGGTGATTTTGTCTCATCTTCTAAGAATATGTAGGAAAGTCGGTTTGTTTAATTTGGAGTGCCCTGTTTCTAGTAAGTGCTTTGAGAAGGTGAGTGATTCTGTGTATCCCACTGTGTCCGTGGTTGTAGAGAATAGAAAAGAGAATGCATCAAAGGATGTGTCCTGTCTAGTAGAAATCTTCGCAGCATTCATCTTGTCCAATTTATGAATGGACTGCAGCTTACCATATAGATGGGCAACACCTACTACCTTTCTACATTCCTGATTTCTTCCTGAATTCTGGCCACTCTCCCATAGGCTCATGGTTTTGTGTTCAAGATATGTATCTCCTCCACAATCTGGGACATGGCCATGTACTGGATAGCTGAAGGGAATGGTGAGTATCACAGAAAACTCAGATATCAGTGTGACCAGGAAAGTCTCAGTGGAGAAACTCTGCTTTGGGAATTTGCTTTTCTATTGTTCTGTTGCCCTGAATGTAAGGAAGGTCTTTGCCTAAGGCCACACCTTTCCAAAGCCTGAAAATATCAGTTTTCAAATAGAAATAAATGGGCATCACCTGTGGATCTTTGCTTAATTGCTTTGCAAAGGGATATGTCTGAATCCACCTCTTAGTGCAGTGTGAGTCCATGGCTCAGATTCTCAGCCCTGATGGATCTAAAGAAAGATCCCATGTGTGCATCCAATTCCAAAATGGCCAAAAGAGCAATCATTGTTGATGAAGTCTCTTGCTTTCCTCTGTAAGGTTCCTGATCTCCATCAAGTGTGAAGAGGGATCCTTTGGGTCAACTGAGTCCTTCAAGCCCTGCAGAGGCTAGCCCATAGGTGCTTGAGTTTTCTCATGACTCCAAATCACATAAAGAAACTATACCTGACAGTCACTATGCCTCAAATTGGAGAAGCGGAACAGTATTAATGGCAGGCAACATGATCAGCCCTGGTTCACAGGAACAGTGTCCAGAAACACTGACTTTAGACAAATGAAGGGCAAGGGAGTTTATTTTGACATTGTCTTGGGCTGTGTGCCTCATGGAAACTTCCAGCCAAGGTTATGATTAGTGTCTATATCGAAGAAGATGAGGGGCATGTGTGAGTGTTTTGGTTTTAATTCTGGTCATTTGTGTGGCGGTTGGAAGAGATGACTGGATCACCAGGGATTGAACTCTGGTGTGTTTCCCCTTAGAGATTGAGTTCTGAAACTGACCTCAGAGAAGTATTGCCATGAATTGTGTTGGGATTTTAGGAGGCCACGCATGAGAGTCGCCCTTGGAACCTGAGATCTAGGACCAGGGTGGCTTTCCACAAAGAACTGGGAATCTCAGCCTGGATATCACATGATTTTATTCTGAAAGACTTGGCAGCCATAGTTGAGAGTCAAAACACATAGGACCTCACATTGTAGACCTCAATGGTCCTGGCTTCAAGTGACCTTTTGTCCACTCTTTGGAAAGCCTTGCCTGTGAGAGTTCTCCAGAATTTTCTTTGAATTGAGCTTTCTCAACATTTAATGGTTCCTGAATAATTGAAATTCACAGTGCATACAATGTCATCCTTGAAAAATGGCTAGATAAATACCATGAAATTTTTGAAATTCATATGACCAGGTGGCACTCCAGAAACATTCGATGTCCTATTGCTTATTATGAGTGTACCAGACAGTTTCTTGATTGACAGGGTTTTCTGAAAATTGTTTAGAACAGAGATGCCAGTAATTTGTAGCATGCTGAGTAGTGGGCGTAGAGCAGTGGTGGGCAGGTGTGTGATAAAATATCATGGTGGGTCCATGTGGATCTGCCATTGGCTTCCAAATGGCTTGTGACTGACATAGTGCAGACTTCAGACCCTTATATGTAAAGGCATCTTGTTCTATGGCGAGGTTTCAGGGCAATGTTCAGAATCAGGTTGCTATGGACAAGGGAGCAATCTTTGAGAGATAGAAGCCTGGTTTGTGCATTTTCTTGCAGACCATAACCCACCACACGTGACAGAACTCTCTCCAGCACTGTTTCCCAGGTGAACTCCTTGTATTTCGTGAAGCATGTACCAAACTCCAAGTGCAGCAGCAAGAAACACCACGAAAAGTGGAGGATGACCAAATTGTTTCACAGTCCACACGGGGAGAAAATAAACCCCCAGGGGCTACAGTTTATCTACAAAGAGTGAATTCAGCAGTGCTGCCTTGTGTTCATTGGAAAATAAGAAACTTTGTCCTCCAGGTCACATAGATGCAGACCCAGCTTTGAGGGTATCACTACAAAGGAAGCTTAACTCCTGACAAAAACCTATATATCATTGCCCAACCTCAGTGGCAGTTTCTCTAAAAGTTTTAGGCATGCAGAGCTCCATGTTTGTGGAGTGTGTACCCTGTTATTACTTTTGGAAACTCCTATACCACCTCCAAGTTTGTGCACTCCTGAGCATTTTCCATTCCAGAAATGTAATCACAGATTTTGCAACTTTTCTTCTCTAATTGTGTCTTACTTGGGGCGAAGATAATTTCAAGGCATTGTTCTGGATGAGAGTCAGAAGATTTGTTTTAGCACATATTTGCATACACATTGGATTAATTTTTCTATTTTTCCATTCGAAATTCTGAATCCCTGACACTAACCCATATTCTAATAGACTCTGACTACTAATTCTAATATGATGGAGAAAAATAACCCAAACAGTACGTAAATACATGCAGTTCAGGGTTGGACTTGCCTTTTGCATGATAAAGGGTAGGTATTATGAATCTAGTCAATTTTTAATTGAAATAGTTCTCCATGTGTTTTGAAAGTTAACAAATATGTGAACTACTGTCTCCCATTTTCTGGAGCCTATTCAGCACATGTATTTTTATATGCACAAATAGAATCCTACACGGTATCACACGTACATTCTTTTGAGTTACATGACTTGGCAGATACAAATTGTGAGAAGTGATCACTCGTCCTAAACGCTGTTAGAACTGAAAATTCAACCTATGGGTGAGCTTCCCAGTGGAACAACATTATATATAAACCCATGTTCAGTAAAATGAATGTTTTTGCATCTTTATGATATATATTTCACGATGAATTTCGATTGGCATATATATTGCTATTTTTTAATTTCTGTGTTTGTGTGTGTGTGTGTGTGTGTGTATATACTCTCCAGATTTTTAAAAATATGAAAATTATGTGTCTTATATACACTCCCTAAATTCATTCATGTTCATGTATGTGGATTAATAATCAACTTTTCACAAGATTATTCTTAGAAATACTCAAACACCTGAAATTCATATTTGTTTCCTAGTACTGAGAACTAACTTCAGTGAAAGGTGCATACAAATTCTAATATGTCTACATTAACTGACCCAGTTGAACATCAATGCATGTTGGTTCCTATGGGACACGATGTGTATTTTGACGTTAATTTTTATTCCACACTGGTACATTACTATTTCTTCAGTTTATGCACATCTTAGGATATATATTTCATTCACTAGTTAGCAAATTTATAGGCATTTGTTTCACTTTCAGTCACTTCCTGCTCCAGAACACATGTATTTCTCTATGTTTCTTGACTCGTCTATTCATGAGACTTTTTTTCCAAATATATTGTTTTCGATTTCCATAATCAATTTTGAAGAAAAACTCACACACCCTTCATGATTAACCATAACCATAAGATAATCATTAGATATATAACTGGTTGGAATTAATGATTGTATATCAATATAACATTTCTTATATATTTTCAGATATCCATTCAATCCATTATTTAAAGTGGATCCAGTTATATTATTTATTCACAGTATTGTCTATTCATGCATTATGTCTATATTAATAGAAACAGGGTACACCTATTTGTACCCCCATACTAATTTATAAATCTTCAAAATATTGCTCTCAGAAATGGTGGAAGAAATGCTCATGTCACCTGATCTACATACACATTTTATCACAGAAATATTCCGGACACAAAAAGCAAAGGTCACACTTACAATTGTACCAAAGCCTAAATGGAAAGATAGCATCCATTACTAAAATCATCCATGTCCATGTTGCCTAATGCTCTCAAATATCAATCCTATTGGTGACTACATATTTGTTTCTTCCTAAGATTATATATTCAACTTCAAACCTGTTGAAAATGTCTAACCCTATCACACACTTTATACTTTGCTTGATTTCCTAATGTCTCTATTGATATCTGCTTTCCTACATGTTTTCCCCAGTTCATCATTGTGACTGACTCTTCACATGTGCTGACATTTACATACACTCTCTACCCGAAACCCTATTGCTGAAGAACTTTTGGTCCAAATCCTATGCTCACTCTTCTTTCTAAATCTACCAACTACCTTCCTAATCCTATCGACTATCGGTTTTTGACTGGATGCTCTCTTCAACATTCAATCATCCAAGGTACAAGGTCCGATGCCAGTGTATATTTATTTATCTGAGACATCTGTGCAGCACATAACTCAAAGTTAAGTATCCCACTCAAGTCCCCAATGCCCTTCTGGGCTTCAAATCTTACCTAGATTTCTGCTTTCATACTTATATTTCACATGTATACTCTTGTAAATATCGCAGGTTGCCAATACCATTATTCATCCCTCAGAATGATTCGTAACCCAAATCGAACATGTTATTAACCCTAACCATACACTGTTCCCTCAATATAACTAACTTAAGAGCAGCGACAGAGTGGGTCTTACAATATAGAAATGTAGAAGATCTTCCACCTGCTTAGAACCTCAAAGATCCATGAAGAAATGATCCTTGGAGAAGATGTAGGCAGCTATGTAGGACCTGAGAGAGCAATAGTCATCTTCCATGCAAACAACCTGGTCAGGATGAATTGATGTGTCTAAATCAGCCTCTCTCTTCTTAATTTAGAGAAGATGGACCAAACCAGGCCTCTGTGGAGAGCTGTTCCAGGGTGCCTATGGTTGATATACCATTCTAACTTCTGAATGTGTCACAGGATGTTGGGGCAGCCTCTATCTCATGGGAACCTTGGAAGCAACTGTTAGGACAAAGTGGTTACCAAGGCAGTGACCATATTCAGTTCCTGAAAGAAGTGACCTCACTTCACTTCCTTGGTGATGGAATTCTCTGAACTTGGGATCCAGGAAGCCAGGCACCCAGAGCCAGTCCCACTCCAGACCCAGTGGGCTAACTTGTTTGCTTTTCCCAAAGACATAGTCAGTCTTTCTTGGTACCTGCTGATGTGAGGATGGCCAAATGCCAGCAGAGCTCTGAAGAGGGGCCTTTCCTGAGAAAGCAGGCAGTGGCTCACCGCTGGCTCCTTACAACTTCACGGAGTTTGACATTGAGACCAGATGTGAAACAGGACAAGCCATTTTGGGGAAACATAATATGGCCCACCAGTCAGAAGACACTCCGGATAGTCACAGACCTATTTGGGGGAAGGAAGTGCCTTTGCCGTTGTAGGTGTGAGTTTGTGGTTTTTTCTCATGTTCTGAGAATAGGTAGGAAAGGTGGTTTGTTTGGTTTGGAGTGGACTGTTTCTAGTAAGTCGTTTTACATTGTGAGTGTTTCTATGTCTGTGTATCCCACTGTATCCATGGTTGTAGACATTAGAAAAGAGAATGCACCAATGGATATGTTGTCTCTAGTTGAAAGCTTCCGCAATTCATACTGCGCAATTGATGAATGCACTGCAGCTTGCCTTATGGATGGGCAACATCTACTATCTTCTAAAGTTCCTGTTTTCTACGTGAATTCTGGCCACTCTCCAGAATAGACTCATGGTTTTGTTTCCCAGATATGTAACACCACAAGGCTCTGTGACATGGCCATGTTCTGGATAGCTGAAGGGAATGAGATCATCTCAGAAAACTCAGATATCAGTGTGTGCAGTAAAGTCTCAGTGGAGAAACCCTTCTTTGGGCCATTTGCTTAATTCTATTTCTATTACCCTAAATGTCAGAAAGGTCTTTGCCTCAGGCCACCCCTTTTTGTAGCCTGAAAAACACTGTTTTCATATGGAAATGAATGGACCCCACCTGTGGCTCTTTGCTTAATTGCTTTGGAATGGGATGTGTCTGAATCAGCCTCTTGTCCTTGTATGAGGTTGTGGCTTAGATTCTGAGCACCTGATGGATCTAAAGAAAGATCCCATGTTCTTCCAAAACTAAAATGTCCAAAAGAGCAGTCATTGTGGATGAATATTTTTGCCTTCTTGTTTTAGGTTCCTGAACTCCATCAAGTGAGAATAGGGATAATTTGGGTCAAATGAGTTCTTGAAATCCATGCAGAGGCTAGCCCATATGTGCTTGGATTTTCTCATGACTCCAAATCACATAAAGAATCTATACCCTACAGCCAGTAGGCCGAAATTGGAGAAGTGGAACACTTTAACAGCAGGAATATTTGATCACTCCTGGTTCACAGGAAGAGTGTCCAGGCCACCATGATTTTAGGCAAATAAGGGGCAAGTGAGCTTATTTTGGACACTACCTTGGGCTCATAGAAACCTCCAGCTAGAGGTTATGATGAGTGTCTACATGGAAGAAGATGATGGCCCTGTGGGAGTGTTTTGATTTTAATTGTGGTAATTTTTGTGGCGGTTGGAAGGGATGACTGGGTCCACCTGGGCTTGAACTCTGGTGTGATTCCCCTTAGAGACTGCATTCTGGAATTGACCTCAGAGAAGTATTGCCATGAATTGTGTTGGGATTTTAGGAGGACACACATAAGACTCACTCTTGGAAACTGAGATCTATGCCCAGGGTGGCTTTCCACAGAGGACTGGGAATCTCAGCCAGGATATCACATGATTTTATTCTGAAAGACTTGGCAGCCATAGATGAGAGTCAAAACATACATGGACCTCACATTGTAGACGTCAATTGGCCTGGCTTTATGTGACCATTTGGTAACTCTTTGAGAAGCCTTGACTTTGAGAGTTCTCCAGAGCTTTCATTGAAATGAACTTTCTCAACACTTAATGGTTCCTGAATGAATTGAGACCCACAGTGCCTCTAACTTCATTTTTGAAAAATTCCTAAATAAATATCATGAAATTTTTTAAATTCCCATGACCAGGTGGAACTGCAGAAAATTTGATGTCCTGTTGCTTATCATGTGTATTCCAGACAGTGCCTTGTTTCACTGGGTTTCATGAAAATGATGTAGAACACGAGATGCCAGTAATTTGGAGCCTGCTGAGTTGTGGGCCTAGAGCAGTGGTGGGAAGGTGTGTGAAAAAACATCATGGAGGGGCTATGTGGATCTGCCATTGGCTTCCAAATGGCTTGTGACTGATATAGTGCAGACATGAGACCCTTATATGTAAAGGCATCCTGTTATATGGAGAGTTTTAAGGGCAATGTTCAGAATAAGTTTACTATGGTTATTGGGGCAAGCTCCGTGGGATAGAAGCCTGGTTGGTGCATTCTCCTGCAGACCCTGACCCACCACAAGTGACAGAACTCCCTCCAGCACTGTATCCCAAATGAACTTCTTATATTTTGTGAAGCAAATACCAAATTCCCAGTGCAGCAGCAAAAAACACCATGAAAAGTGGAGGATGACCAAATGTCTTCACAGTCCCCACTGGGAGACACTTAGAATCCAGTGGCCACAGTTTACCTACAAAGAGAGAATTGAGCACTGCTGCCTCATGTTCATTGGAATATAAGAAACCATCTCTTCCCGGTCACATAGATGCAGACCCAGCTTTGATGGTCTCACTACGAAGGAAGATAAAGCTCATGACAGCAACATATATTTCAGGATCCCAACCTCAGAGGCCATTTCCCAAGAATTCTTAGGCCAGCAGAGCTCCTTGTTTGTGGAGTGTTTACCCTGTCCTTTACTTTTGGAAACTCCTCTACCACCTCCAAAGTTGTGAACTCCCGAGCATATTCCATTCCATATATGTATTCCTAGATTTTTACACTTTTCAACTCTAATTGTGTCTTACTTGGGGCGAAGGTAATGTCAAGGCATTGTTCTGGATGTGAGTGGGAAGATTTTTGTGTAGCACATATTTACATACACATTGGATTCATTTTCCAATTTTCCATTTGAAATACTTAATCCCTGACACTAACCTGTACCCTACTAGTCTCTGACTAATAATCCTAAAATGATGGTGAAAAATAACCCAAAAAGAATAGAAATACAAGCAGTTCAGAGGAGGCATGGTGTATAGTTGGAATTGCTTTTTGCATTATATAATGTAGGAGTTTTAAATCTAGTCAATTTTCTGTTGAAATAGTTCTAGATGTGTTTTTAAAATTAACAAATATGTGAATCCCTGTCTCCCTTTCTCTGTAGCCTATTCAGCACATGTATTTTTATATGCACATATAGAATCCTACCTGATATCACTTGTACACACATGTGAGGTGGCTGAATTGGCAGATGCAAATTGTGAGAAGAGATCACTCCTCCTAAACTCTGTTGGAACTGAAAATTCAACCTACGGGTGAGCTTCCTAGTTGAATAACATTATACATAAATCCATGTTCAGTAAAATGAATATTTTTCGATCTTTGGATTATATATATTTGATGAAGATTTTCGATTGGCATATATATTGCTACTTTTTTTTCTTTTATTGGTTGCTCAAAACATTACAAAGCTCTTGACATATCATATTTCATACATTAGATTCAAGTGGGTTATGAACTCCCATTTTTACTCCAAATATAGAATGCAGAATCACATCAGTTACACATCCATATTTTTACATAATGTCTTATTAGTTACTGTTGTATTCTGCTACCTTTCCTATGCCCTACTATCCCCCCACCACTCTCTTCCCATCTTCTCTCTCTACCCTACCTACTGTAATTCATTTCACTTATTGTTTATTTTTCCATTACACTCACAACTTCTTATATGTATTTTTTTGTAACAATAAGGGTCTCCCTCCATTACCATGCAATTTCTCTTTTCTATACCTTTCCCTCCAACCTCATGTCTCTGCTTAATGTTAATCTTTTCTTCATGCTCTTCCTCTCTGCTCTGTTCTTAGTTGCTCTCATTATATCAAAGAAGTCATTTGGTATTTGTTTTTTTGGGATTGGCTAGCTTCACTAAGCATAATCTGCTCTAGTGCCATGCATTTCCCTGCAAATTCCATTATTTTGTCATTTTTTAGTGCTGTGTAATCCTCCATAGTATATAAAAAAACATTTTTTTTTATCCATTCATCTATTGAAGGGAATCTGGGTTGGTTCCACAGTGTAGCAATTGTGAATTGTGCTGCTATGAACATCGATTGGCAGTATCCCTGTAGTACGCTCTTTTAAGGTCTTCAGGGAATAGTGCGAGAAGGGCAATAGCTGGGTCAAATGGTGCTTCCATTCCCGGCCTTCCCAGGAATCTCCATACTGCTTTCCAAATTGGCTGCACCAGTTTCAGTCCCATCAGCAATGTACAGGAGTACCCTTTTCCCCACATCGTCGCCAGCACTTGTTGTTGTTTGACTTCATAATGGCTGCCAATCTCACTGGATTGAGATGATATTTTACGGTGGTTTTGATTTGCATTTCTCTGACTGCAAGAAATGGAGAGCATTTTTTCATGTACTTGTTGATTGATTCTATGTAGTCCTCTGAGAAGTGTCTGTTCAGGTCCTTGGCCCATTAGGTTATTTGTTATCTTATTGTCTAATTATTTGAGTTCTTTGTATACTTTGTATACTCTGGATATTAGGGCTCCATCTGAAGGGTGAGGAGTAAAAATTTGTTCCCATGATCTAGGCTCCATATTTACCTCTCTTATTGTTTCTCTTTCTGAGAAAAAAATTTTCAGTTTAAGTAACTCCCATTTGTTGATTCTTGTTATTAACTCTTGTGCTATGGGTGTCCTATTAAGGAATTTGGAGCCTGACCAGACAATATGTAGATCGGAACCAACTTTTTCTTCTATCAGATGCAGAGTCTCTGATTTGAATCTAGCTCCTTGATCCACTTTGAGTTAACTTTTGTGCATGGCGAGAGAAAGGGATTCAGTTTCATTTTGTTGCATATGGATTTTCAGTTTTCCCAACACGATTGGTTGAAGATGCTATCCTTCCTCCATTGCATGCTTTTAGCTCCTTTATCAAATATAAGATAGTTGTAGCTTTTTGGATTAGTCTCTGTGTCCTCCATTCTGTACCATTCGTCCACCCGCCTGTTTTGGTACCAGTACCATGCTGTTTTTGTTATTATTGGTCTGTAATATAGTTTGAAATCTGGTATCGCTATACCGCCTGATTCACACTTCCTGCTTAGAATTGCTTTTGCTATTCTGGGTCGTTTATTTTTCCATATGAATTTCATGACTGGTTTATCTATTTCTACAAAAAATTCATTTGGGATTTAGATTGGCATTTCATTAAACCTATAGACAACTTTTTAGTAATATCGCCATTTTGATGATGTTAGTTCTGCCTATCCATGAACAGGGTATATTTTTCCATCTTCTAAGATCTTATTCTACTTCTCTTTTTAGGGTTCTGTAGTTTGCATTGTATAAATCTTTCACCTCTTTTGTTAGGTTGATTCCCAATTATTTAATTTTTTATGAGGATATTGTGAATGCAGTGTTTTTCCTCATTTTCATTTCAGAAGTTTTGTCGCTGATATACAGAAATGCCTTTGATTTATGCATGTTGATTTCATTTCCTGCCACATTGCTGAATTCATTTATTAGTTCTAGTAGTTTTTTTCTGTAGACCCTTTTGGGTCTTCTATGTATAGAATCATGTCATCTTCAAATAGTGATAATTTAAGTTCTTTTTTTCCTATTTTTATGTCTTTAATGTCTTTCATCTTTCTAATTGCTCTGGCCAGTTTTTCGAGAACTATATTGAATAGAAGTGGTGATAGAGGACATCCCTGTCTTGTTCCAGATTTTAGAAAGAATGCCTTCAATTTTTCTCCATTCAGAATGATGCTAGCCTTAGGCTTAACATAGATAGCTTTTACAATGTCGAGGTATGTTCCTTTTATCCCTAGTTTTTCTAATGTTTTGAACATAAAGGAATGCTCTACTTTTTCTAATGGTTTTTCTGCATCTATCAAGATCATCTTATGGTTCTTATTTTTAAGTCTATTGATGTTGTGAATAACATTTATTGATTTCCATATATTGAACCCTCCTTGCATCCCAGGGATGAATCCTAGTTGATCATGGTGCACAATTTTTTTGATGTGCCTTTGTATCCAAATCACCAGAATTTTAATGAAAATTTTTGCATCTAGGTTCATCAGAGATATTGGTCTGTTGTTTTCTTTCATTGAGGTGTCTTAGTCTGATTTCAGAATCAGGGTGATGTTGGCCTCATAGAATGAATTTGGCAGAGCTCCCTGTTTTTCTATTTTCTGAATAACTTGAAAAGTATTGGTATTAATTATTCTTTAAAGGTTTTGTAAAACTCCGCTGTATACCCATCCGATCCTGGGCTTTTCTTGGTTGGTAGTAGTTTGATTGCCTCTTCTATTTCATCGATTGATATTGGTCTGTTCAAATTGTGTGTATCCTCCTGACTCAGTCTAGGCAAATCATATGACTTAACAAATGTATCGATGTCTTCACTATTTTCTATTTTATTGGAATATAGGTTTTCAAAACAATTTCTAATTGTCTTCTGTATTTATGTAGCATCTGTTGTGATATTGCCTTTTTCATCCCGTCTGTTAGTAATTTGAGTTCTCTCTCTTCTTCTCCTCGTTAGCATGGCTAAGGGTCTGTCCATCTTATTTATTTTTTCGAAGAACCAACTATTAGTTTTGTTAATTTTTTAATAGTTTCTTTTGTTTCAATTTCGTGATTTACGATCAGATTTTAATAATTTCTTGCCTTCTGCTACATTTGCTGTTGTTTTGCTCTTCCTTTTCTAGGGCTTAGAGATTAAGTGAGAGCTCATTTATTTGTTGTTTTTGTTTTTTTCTTTTTTTTGAGGAATGACCTCCAGGCGATGAATTTGCCTCTTGAATCTTGTTTCATTGTGTCCCATTGAATCCGATATGTTGTGTCTGTATTTTCATTTATCTCTAAGAATTTTTTGATTTCCTCCTTTATGTCTTCTGTAACCCATTGATCATTCAGTAACATATTGTTCATTTTCCATGTGATGTAGGATTTTTTCTTCCTTCTTTTACTATTGGTTTCCAGTTTCATTCCATTGTGATCAGAAAAAAATTCATGGTATTATCTCCACCCCTTTATATGTACTGAGTGTTGCCCTATGGCATAATATATGGTCTATTTTTGAGAAGGATCCATGTGCTGGTGAGAAAAAAGTATATCCACTTGATGATGGTTGATATATTCTATATATGTCAGTTAAGTCTAGGGTATTGATTGTGATATTGAATTCTATATTTTCTTTATTCAACTTTTGTTTGGAGGATCTGTCCAATGGTGAGAGAGGTGAGTTGAACTCTCCCATAATTATTGTGTTGTGGTCTATTTGATTCTTGAACTTGAGGAGAATTTGTTTTATAAATGTTGCAGCACCATTATTTGCTGCGTAAATATTGATAATTTTTATGTCTTGTTGGTGAATGGTTCCTTTCAACAGTATATAATGTCCTTCCTTATCCCTTTTGATTAAATTAGTCTTGAAGTCGATTTTATTCCATATGAGGATGGCCAACCCTGCTTGCTTACAAGGACCGTGTGCATGGTATAAATTTTCCCAACCTTTCACCTTCAGCCTGTGTATGTCTTTTCCATTCAGATGTGTCTCCTAGAAGCAACATATTGTTGGATTTGATTTTTTTAATCCACGTTACAAGCCTATGTCACTTTATTGGAGAGTTTAAGCCATTAAAGTTTAGAGTTAGCATTGATATATGGCTTGTATTGCCACCCGTCTTTGATTATTTATCTTTTTTTTTTAATTTAGTTTGTTTATCCATGATTAACTTTTCCCCCGCCCTCTGTCATTAATGAGGCACTTCCCACTGATGGTTTTCGTTGTTGATATTCATTTTTTCCTCGTGTAGTGTTTTCCTTAAGATGCTTTGCAATGCTGGTTTTCTGGCTGCAAGTTCTTTTAGCTTTTGTTTATCACGAAATGTTTTCATTTTGTTGTCTTACCTGAAGCTTAATTTTGCTGAATACAGATTTCTTGGTTGGCATCCATTGTTTTTAAGTGTTTGAAATACGTTGTTTCAGAATCTTCTCACTTTCAGGGTCTGTGATGAAAAATCTCTTGTTAACATTTTTGGTTTACCCCTGATTGTAATCTGCCTCCTTTCTCTTGTAGCTTTTAATATTTTCTCTTTGTTCTGTATATTGGATATCTTCATAACAATGTGTCTTGGCATTGGTCTACTGTGATTTTGTGTGCTCGGTGTCCTGTAAGCATCTACAATTTTTTTTATCCGTTTCCATTTTTATTTCTGGAAAGTTTTCTGTAATTATTTCATACAGCAGGTTACTCATTTCCTTGGTTTGAATCTCTGTACCTTCCTCTATCCAGATGACTCATTAGTTTTGTTTTTTTTTTCTTATGTTATCCCATATCTCTTGGATGTTTTTCTCATGACTTTTTACCAGCATTTCTTTGTTGGCTAGACTTTTTACAAGATGATATATTTTGTCTTCATTATCTGACATTCTGTCTTCTACTTGCTCCACTCTGTCAGTGATACTCTCGATTGAGTTTTTAATTTGGTTTATCATTTCCTTCATTTCTAGAATTATTGTTTGATTTTTTTTTTTTATAATCTCTATCTCCTAATTAAGATGCTTAATTTCTTTTTATATCTGTTTATGTAATTCATTTTCAATGTGTTCTTTCACTGTTTGGTTTTGATGTCTCGTATCCTCTTTAAGGTTCCATTCCATCTGTCTAAGGTATTTCTTGAGTTCTTTATATGACCATTTTTCTGATGACTCTAGGTCCTTCTGAATATTTAGGCTGTCCATCATTGTTTGTACTCCTTTTCTTCCTTGCTTTTTTATGCTGCTCATGTTACTTCTTGTTTTGTTTGACTGCTGAGTTACTGCTTACTCTTATAAATTTATTTGATTCTTGGGAGGAAAGATATTAGAAGGGAAGGGAAGAAGTCACAAAAATAATGAGAGTAGACAGGTAGAATTCAAGGAAGGGAGAATAAGAAAATTGAAAAGAAATGAAAAGACAGAAGAAAAAAAAGAAAATAAAGAAAGAAAAAAAATTTAAATAATAATTATAATTAAAAAATGAAAATTAAAATTTAAAATAATATTAATAATAATAATGATAAAATAAAAAATAAAAAAATAAAAACATTTAAAAAGTTAAAGAACAACAACAACAAAAATGAAAATGAAAGAAATATAAAAAATATAAATTAAAAAAATAATAATAATACATGCAGTCATAGAGTTCAATTAACTTCTCTTTCAGTAGGTGGAGCTGTGTGCACTGGGCCAAGCTTGTCCTCTGAATAAGTGGGAACCAATCACTGTGCAGCAGCTCTTCCTCCCAGACTTGGCGGATCTCCAATCCTGAGTGCCTAGGGCCTTCTCTTGTGCTTCCTCAAGCCATGCCCTGATCACCTGTGACGCTCACCACAATAGTGGTTACAAGCCAGAACTCTACTCCTGGCAGCCCTGTTTTCATGAACGCCTGTGCACACTCTCCCTGTTTGCCTCCCTCAGACCCTAAGTTTGTAGAGCTTGGGGCTGAGGACCCCCAGCGAATTTTCTTGCCCTCTGGGAGCCACGCCACCGGTACGTGGTGTAAGAGACCTCAATTGTCAGCACTTGTGGGATCAGGAGCCCGGAATTCCACGCCGCTAGTCCCGAGCCAATCCTGATTCCCTAGGTCTGGCTATCGCGCTCACGGGAGAGCTGGGAGAGGCCCTTAAGGTTTCCCCGCTGTGTTGAGAGAGATGGCTAGGGGATTACACACCTGTCACGCTGGTTTCAATGAAGTTATCTCCTCTGCCCGTGACATCATTTCTATGCTATGGTGGTATCCCATGCAAATGGTGACCGTTTGTTCCCTTTGCCAGGTAACCAACGCAACGGGTGGGTCCTGACTGTCTCTCCCAAGCACCGTTTCAATTTTGTGGCCACTGCCTTTGAAGGCTTGGTTGGCTTTTACCTCTGAAAGTTCAGAAGGGCCGAACAGTTATTTCAGAGGGATCTTAGTGTTGAGTCACGAGAACCAGGCAAACCGGAGGTTGAATGCAGCCGATCCAGGCTCGGTGTTTGTTCTGAGGGGCCCAGAATGTTTGCACCAGATCCACATTAGGTCAACATTGCCTAGTGATTCTGAGCAAACAGCATTTAGACAGTTTACGACTCCCGATGCCCGCGCAGCTGAAGAGGTCAGAGACTTGATTTTTCCATGCTTGCCTTCATGATGGATCTCCTGTATTGCTACTTTTTTATATCTGTGCATGTGAGTGTGTATGTATGAGAGTGTATATATATATATATATATATATATATATATATATATATATATATATATATACACTCTCCAGATTTTTTAAAATATGAAATATATGTGTCTTATTATACACTCCCTAAATTCATTCATATTCATATATGTGTATTTATAATCAACTTTCCACAAGATTATTCTCAGAAATAATCATCCACCTGAAATACATATTTGTTTTCTAGTACTGAAAACTAAATTCAGTGAAAGGTGCAAACAAAACCTAATATTTCTACAGTTACTGAGCTAGTTTAACATCAATGCAAGTATATTCTTAGGGGACATGATGTGTATTTTGATTTTCATTTTTATTCAACACTTATACGTTACGATGTCTTCAGTTTATGCACATCATAGGATATATATTTCATTCAAAAGTTAGAAAATTTATAGGCATTTGTTTCACGATCAATCACTTTCTGATTCAGAACACATGATTCTTCTATGTTTCTTGACTGGTCTTTTCATGAGACTTCTTTCCAAACACGTTATTTTCGTTTAACATCATCACTTATAAAGCAAAACTCAAACACCCTTCATGATAAACCATAATCCTAATATTACCATTAGATATATAACTGGTTGAAATGAATGATTATATATCAATATAAGATTTCTTATATATTTTCAGATTTCAATTCAATCCATTATTTAAAGTGGAACCAGATACATTATTTATTCATATTATCGTCTATTCATGCATTATCTCTATATTCATAGACACAGGGTACACCTCTTTGTACCCCTAATACTAATGTATATGTCTTCAAAATATTGCTCCCAGACATGGTGAAAGAAATACTCATGTTACCTGATCTACATATACATTTTACCACCGAAATATTCTGAACAAAAAAAAAATGTAAAGGTCACACTTATGATTGTACCAAAGCCTAAAAGGAAAGTGAACATGGATAAGTAATAACATCTGTGTCCAGGTTGCCTAATGCTCTCGAATGTCAATCCCATTGGTGACAACATATTTGTTTTTTCCTATGATTATATATTCAAACTCAACCCGTTGAAAATGTCTAATCCTATCACTCATTTACACTTTGCCTGATTTCGTTATGTCTCTACTGATACCTGCTTTTCTACATAATTTCCCCAGTTCATCATTGTGAAAGACTCTTCACATGTACTGACATTTACATTCACTCTCTAAACGAAACCCTATTGCTAAAGAAGCTTTTTATTCCAAATCATATTCTCACTCTTCTTCCTAAACCTACCGACTATCTTTCTAATCCTACCGACTATCCCTTTTTAACTGGATGTTCTCTTCTACATTCAATCATCCAAGGTACAAGGTCCTATGCCATTTTATATCGATTTAACTGAGACAATTGTACAGAACGTAATTCAACACTATGTATCCCAATCAAGGGCCCAATGCCCTTCTGGGCTTCAAATCTTTCTTAGATTTACGTTTTCATACATATATTTCACTTATATATTCTTATAAATATCGCAGGTACCCAATCCCTTTATTCATCCTGCAGAATGATTCCTAACCCAAATCAAACATATAATGAACCCTAACCATACACTAACTTTACCGAAGAGCAGGGACAGAGTTGGTTTTAAAATACAGGAATGTAGGGTATCTTCACCTGCTGAGAACCTCAAATGTTCATGCAGAAATGATCCCTGGTGAAGATGAAGGCAGCTATGAAATACCTCAGAAAGCAAAAGTCATCTTCCATGGCAGTCATCCTGGTCGGGTTGAAGGGTTGTGTCTGAATCACTCTCTCTTCTTAATGTATACAAGATGGACCAAACCAGTTCTGTGTGGAGAGCTGTTCCGGGGTGCTTATGATTGATATAACATTCTAACTTGTGAA
The DNA here is from genome assembly GCF_048772815.1 of Callospermophilus lateralis. Classification (NCBI taxonomy): domain Eukaryota; kingdom Metazoa; phylum Chordata; class Mammalia; order Rodentia; family Sciuridae; genus Callospermophilus; species Callospermophilus lateralis. Next base: position 48,988 of record NW_027513107.1, on the reverse strand, counting down.
AGTGTTACAGGAAAACAGGGGCAGCCTCCACCTTATGGGACTTTTGGAAGCAACTGTTAGGGCAAAGTGGTTGCCAAGGCAGTGATGTAATTCAGATCCTGAAGGAAGTGACCTCACCTCACTTCCTTGGTGATGAAACTCTCTGAACTTGGGATCCAGGAAGCCAGGAACCCAGACACAGTCCCTGTCCCAGTCCCAGTGGTCTCATATGTTTAGATTTACCAAGGACAGAGTCAGTCTTTCTTTGAACCTACAGATGTGAGGATGGCCAAATGCCAGGAAACCTTTGAAGAGGGGCTTTTCCTCAGAAAGCAGGTAGTGTCTCACCACTGGCTCTTGACAACTTCACAGAGTTGGCCAAGCAGACCAGAACTGAGACAGGAGAGGTCATTTTGGGGAAACATAGTATGGCCCACCAGTCAGAGGACACTCCGGAGAGTCACAGACCTACTTGGGGGAAGGAGGTGCCTTTGTGGGTGTGGGTGTGATTTTGTGGTTTTGTCTCAAGTTCTCAGAATAGGTGGGAAAGGCAGTTTGTTTGGTTTGGAGTGGACTACTTTTAGTAAGTCCTTTGACAAGGCGAGTGTCTGTGTATCCCACTGTGTTCATGATTGTAGACATTAGAAGAGAGAAGGCATCAATGGATGTTTCCTGTCTACTAGAAAGCTTGCCAGCATTCATTGTGCCCAATATATGAGTGGAATCAGGCTTGCCTTATGGATGGGCAACACCTACTAGCTTCATAATTTCCTGTTTTCTCCTTCAATTCTGGCAACACTCCAGAATAGTATCATGGTTTTGTGTCCAAGATATGTACCACCTCCAATATCTGTGACATGGCCATGTACTAGATAGTTGAAGGGAATGGCTAGCATCTCAGAAATCTCAGATATCAGTTGACCAGGAAAGTCTCAGTGGAGAAACCCTGCTTTGGTCCTTTTGATTACCTATTGTTCTGTTGCCCTGAATGTCAGGAAGAACTTTGCCTCAAGCCACCACTTTGTGAAGCCTGAAGAAAACAGTTTTCAAATGCAAATGAATGGGCATCACGTGTGGATCCATGCTTAATTGCTTTGAAAAGGGATATGTCTGAATCAGTCTCTTGGCCCTGTGTGAGGCTGAGGCTTAGATTCTCAGCACCTGATGGATCTAAAGATACATCCCATGCATGCATCGAAAACCAAAATGGCAAAAAGATCAGATATTGTTGATTAACTCTCTTGATTTCCTCTGGTAGGTTCCTGACATCCATCAAGTGAGAACAGGGATCCTTTGTGTCAAATGAGTTCTTCAAAACCCAGCAGAGGCTAGCCCATAGGTGCTTGTTTTTCTCATGACTCCAATTCACTTAAAGAATCTAAACCTCAAAGTCAGTAGGCCTCAAGTTGGAGAAGCTAAGCAGTATTAAAGGAAGGCCTATTTGATCACTCCTGGTTTACAGTAAGGGTGTCCATGCCACCCTGACTTTAGGCAAATGAGGTGCAGGAAGCTTATTTTGGACACTGACGTGGGCTGCTCCCCTCATGGAAACCTCCAGCCACAGGTTATGATGAGTGTATATATGGAAGAAGATTTGGGCCATGTGGGAGTGTTTGGGTTTTAATTGTGGACATTTGAATGGTGGTTTGAAGAGATGACTGGGTCCACGTGGGCTTGCACCCTGGTGTGATTCCCCTTAGAGACTGAGTTGTGGTACTGATCTCAGAGAAGTATTGCCATGAATTGTGTTGGGATTTTAGATGGCCATGCATGAGAGTTGCCCTTGGAAAGACATCTAGGCCCAAGTTGACTTTCCACAGATCACAGGGAATCTCAGGCAGGATATCACATGATTTTATTCTTAAAGACTTGGCAGCCATTTTTGAGAGTCAAAACACACATGGACCTCACATTGTAGACCTCAATGGGCCTGGCTTAATCTGACATTTTGGCCACTCTTTGGGAAGCCTTGCCTGTGAGAATTCTCCAGAGTTTTCATTGAAATGAACTTACTCACCATTTAATGGTTCCTGAATAAATTGAAACCCACAGTGCCTCCAACTTCTTCCTTGAAAATTGGCTAGATAAATACCATAAAAATTTTTGAAATTCCCATGACTGGGTGGCACTGGAGAACATTTGGATGTCCTGTTGCTGATCATGAGTATGTAAGACAGTGCCTTGATTGACTTGGTTTTATGAAAATGGTGTAGAACAGAGATGCCAGTAAGTTGGATCCTGTTGAGTAGTTGTTCTAGAGCAGTGGTTGGCAGGTGTGTGATAAAACATCTGTGTTGGGCCATGTGGATCTGCCATTGGCTTGCAAATGGATTGTGACTGACATTTTGAAGCCAGTAGACTCTTATATGTAAAAGCATATTGTTATATGGAGAGGTTTCAGGGCAATGTTCAGAATCAGGTTGCTATGGTCAATGGGGCAAGCAATGTGGGATAGAAGCCTGGTTGGTGCATTCTCCTGCAGAACCCGACCCACCACAATTGACATAACTCACTTCAGCACTGTGTCCCTGTTGAACTCCTTGTATTTCATGAAGCAAATTCCAAACTCCCAGTGCAGCAGCAAGAAACACCACGAATAGTGGAGGATTACCAAATGGATTTACAGTCCACACGGGGAGACACTTAGACCCCAGTGACCACAAGTTACATACAAATAGAAAATTCAGCACTGATGCCTCATGTTCATTGGAAAATAAGAAACAATGTCATTCATGTCACATAGATGAAGACCCAGCTTTGATGGTCTCACTCCAAATGAAGCTAATGCTCCTGACAACAGCATATATTTCATTGCCCAACCTTAGAGGCAGTTTCTCCAGATGTCAGGCTGGCAGAACTTCATGTTTGTGGAGTGTTTACCCTGTCCCTTACTTTTGGAAACTCCTCTACCACCTCCAAATTTGTGAACTCCTGAGCATTTTCCATTCCACATATGTATTCACAGATTTTCTAACTCCTCTCCTCTGATTGTGTCTTATGTGGGGCGAAGGTAATGTCAAGGCATTGTTATGAATGAGAGTGGGAAGTTTTTTGTGTAGCACATATTTGCTTATACATTGGATACATTTTCAAATTTTCCATTCGAAATACTGAATCCCTGACACTAACACATACCCTAATAGACTTTGACTTCTAATCCTAATATTATGGAGAAAAATAACCCAAACAGAATAGAAATACAAGAGGTTCACAGGAGGCATGGTGTATAGTTGGACTTGCCTTTCGTATGATAAATGGTAGGTGTTATAAATCTAGCGAATTTTAATTGAAATAGTCCTCCATGTGTTTTAAAAGTTAACAAATATCTGAATAACTGTCTCCCTTTCTCTGTAGCCTATTCATCACATGTATTTTTATATGCACATATCGAATTCTACCTGGTATAACTCGTAAATTTTGTGAGGTGGCTGGCTTGGCAGATACAAATTGTGAGAAGAGATCACTCCTACTAAATGCTGTTGAAACCGAAAATTCAAGATACGGGTGAGCTTCTTAGTTGAACGACATAAATCCATGTTCATTAAAATGAATATTTTTGTATCTGTGGATGATATATATTTCATGGTGAATTTCGATTGGCATACATAATGCTACTTTTTAATGTCTCTGTGTGTATGTATATATATACATATATATATATTTTTTTTTCACTCTGCAGATTTTTCAAAATATGAAGTGTATTTTTCTTATTATACACTCCCTAAATTCATTCATATTCATGTATGTGGATTTATAATCAACTTTTCAAAAGATTTTTCTCAGAAATATTCATCCACCTGAAATACTTATTTGTTTCCTAGTACTGAAAACTAACTTCAGGGGATCATATGATGGCTGCGAAGGGAGTGCATCACCCCCATATACCGCGTCACTGTGCGGGAGAATGACGAGTTAGAATGGCTAACACCTATCTTGTTAGGAATTTCTAGCAAAATTGTGGTTCTCCAAAACCTAGTGTACATATTTCCATCTCACGAGGATCAGCTACGGGAACTCAAACGCGAGTGATTTGTCCTCACAGAAGGTCATGTGGCTTATTCAGGAAATCGCTCCGTGGCTAGAGTCTGTGGTGCGTGTTGGGAAATGACGAGATAGCAACGCAAATATACAGCGGTGCAGATACTGTGGGCTCCTGCCAGGTATGCAATCACTGTGCTCAGTGCTGAATTCTGGGTTTGAGATGGGGAAGCATGCAGTCCAACTCGTTTCTCCACACCAGTCAGACCACAGAGGAACCCAGGGGCCACCATCTTGGAGAGGTGACGTCACCATCCCTGTTTTCGACTGATCGCAGCTTATTCAGCTATAGAACCGGTAATTTCAGGATGCCATTCACCTTTGTCTTGCAGACAAATTACTCAGGCTCAGTGCTAAAGAACCCGCAGAAACTGCGTCTTGGAGCCTGCTTCTATTAGAACATACACCGAGCCCAGAGAGGCTGAATTCCGCCTCCCGAAACTGATCTGGCCCTGGGCTAAAGAACCCGCGGAAACTGCTTCTCGGTCCGGGTCTTGCTGAATACTGTGGAGGTAAATATCAACCGAGCCTTCATAGGGAGTGCAACAGGATTGAGACGGGGCTTGTGAGTGCCAGTCAGAACTCACCCATTGCTTTAGTCACCCAGCAAAGGGAACAAAATGCTGCCTTTTGCATGGGATACCAACATGGCAGAGATCTGATGTCATCAGAAAGCAGCAGAGGAGATAACTTCATTGATACCAGCGGTGACAGAAACAGTTGGTCTCCTGGTAAAGAAAGTGAGTCACAAACACCCGGGTCTCTCTCACTTTGTCATCAAGCCAGAGGGGCAGAGCAGAGCCGCCGCCCACGCCCGGAACAGGCCCAGCGACACACCTGCATGGTAGTCACGTCACCCCAATTGGAATAGAGGCAGAGCAGAGCCGCCGCCCTTGCCCAGAACAGGCCCAGTGACCCGCAGGCGTGGTAGTCAAATCACCTGAATTGGAATAGTTGCAGAGCAGAGCCTTCTCCCGCACCTAGTACAATCCCAGTGGCCCACCGGCATGGTAGTCAGGTCACCCCAATATTAGTAGGGGCAGAGCAGAGCCTTCGCCCGCACCCAGAACAGGCCCAACAACCTGCCGGCATGGTAGTCACGACCCCCCAAATGGAGTAGTGGCAGAGCAGAGCCATCACCCGCAACCGCAAGGTAGGCACACCTGCACCTGACTGGCAGAAGAGGCCCATCGCCCTGCCGGCGCGGCAGACACTTCACCCCATTTGGAATAGGAGCAGAGCAGATCCGTTGCCCGTGCCCGCAAGGTAGGCAGACCTGCGACAAACTGGCGGAACAGGCCCAGCAACACACCTGCATGGTAGTCACGTCACCCCAATTGGAGTAGGGGCAGAGCAGAGCCGCCGCCAGCACCTACAAGGTAGGCAGACCTGCGACTGATCGGCAGAACACCCCAGGGGTCCACGGGCCTGGTAGACACGTGACACCAATTGGAGGAGGCTCAGAGCAGAGCCGCCTCCCGCGCCTGCATGGTAGGCAGACCTGCAACCTATCAGGAAAACAAGCCCAGCGGCCCGTCAGCAAGGTAGTTAGATCACCCTAATTGGAGGAGCAGCACAGCCCCCCTGTGCCCATGCAAGGGAGACTTTGCAACTATACAAGAGCAATATAAATATATAGGAGGAAAATTTCAAAATCACACAGTTTCACCAAGCAGAAAGAAAAGCGAGCAGTATGATAAGACAAGGAAAAAAGGACCACAAGCAATGCAGGTCAGCACAAGTTTAGAAGAGGTAATAGCTGCAGTAGATGGAATGTCAGATAAAGAACTCAGGATATACATGCTTCAGATGTTCTGGAGTCTCAAGGAAGAGATTAGACAGCAAAATCAGACAATGAAAAATCACTTCGACAATGAATTACATAAACAAATCCAAGAAGCAAAAGATCAGCTATACAGGGAGATAGAGGTTGTAAAAAATAACAAACAGAAATCCTAGAAATGCAGAAAGCAATAAACCAACTTAAAAAATCAATTGAGAATACTACCAGCAGAGTAGAACACTTAGAAGATAGAACATCAGACAATGAAGACAAAGTATTCCAACTTGAAAAGAACATAGACAGCTCAGCAAGACTGTTAAGAAACCATGAACAGAATATCCAAGAAATACGGGATAACATAAAGAGACCAAACTTAAGAGTCATTGGAATACAGGAAGGTATAGAGGTCCAAACCAAAGCAATGAGCAATGTATTCAATGAAATAATACGAGAAAACTTCCCAGACTTGAAGAATCAGACTGACTCCCAAGTCCTAGAAGCCTACAGGACGCCGAATGTGCAAAATCATAAGAGATCCACACCTAGACACATTATAATGAAGATGCCCAACGTACACAATAAGGAGAGAATTTTAAATGCTACAAGAGAAAAAAAAGCAGATTACATTTAGGGGTAAACCAATCAGGATAACAGCTGATCTTTCAACACAGACTCTGAAAGCTAGAAGATCCTGGATTAACATTTTTCAAACACTGAAAGAAAATGGATTCCAACCAAGAATTGTGTATCCAGCGAAATTAAGCTTCAGGATGGAAGATAAAATCATAACCTTCCATGTTAAAAAAAAAGTTAAAATAAATTGTAGCTAGAAAACCATCTCTTCAAAACATCATCGGCAAAATATTAAAGGAAGAGGAAATGGAAAATAACAATAAAAACCAACAGTGGGAGGTAGTACAGTAAAAGGGGGAAATAATCAATGTAGAAATCAATCCATGTTTAATAACATAAATAAACAAATAGGGCTGGAAGAACAACCATTATCTCAATAATAACCGTAAATGTTAATGGCTTAAACTCACCAATTAAGAGACACAGGCTAGTAGAATGGATCACAACACAAGACCCAATAATATGCTGCCTACAGGAGACGCATTTGATAGGAAAAGACATACATAGACTGAAGGTGAAAGGTTGGGAAAAATCATATCACTTATATGGACTTCGGAAACAAGCAGGAGTGTCCATACTCATATCAAATAAAATAGATTTCAAGCCAAAGTTAATCAAAAGGGATAAAGAGGGACACTACATACTGCTCAAGAGAACCATACACCAACAAGACATAACCATTATAAATATATATATGCCCCAAACAATGGTGCAGCTATGTCCATCAAACAAACTTTTCTCAAGATCAAGAGTCTAATAGACCACCATACAATAATCATGGGAGACTTCAACACACCTCTCTCACCACTGGACAGGTCTTCCAAACAAAAGTTGAAATAGAAAACTATAGAACTCAATAACACAATTAATAACCTAGACTTAATTGATATATATCGAATATACTCCTCAACATCAAGCAGTTACATTTTTCCTCAGCAGCACATGGATCCTTCTCAAAAATAGATCATATATTATGTCACAGGGCAATTCTTAGACAATATAAAGAAGTAGAGATAATACCATGCATCTTATCTGATCATAATCTAATATAAACTAAAAATCAATGATAAACGAAGGAAGGAAAAATCATGCATCACTTGGAGAATGAACAATAGGTTACTGAATGATCAATGGGTTATAGAAGACATCAAGGAGGAAATTAAAAAATTCTTAGAGATAAATGAAAACACAGGCAAAACATATCAGAATCTATGGGACACACTGAAATCCGTTCTAAGAGGAAAATTCATTGCTTGGATTTCATTCCTTAAAAAAAGAAAAAAAAAAAACAAAACAAATAAATGATCTCATACTTCATCTCAGAATCCTAGAAAAAGAAGAGGAAAACAACAGCAAAATAAGTAGAAGGTAAGATTTAATTAAAATCAAAGCTTAAATTAATGAAATCGAAACAAAAGAAACAATTGAAAAAATTGAGAAAACTAAAAGTTGGTTCTTTGAAAAAATAAATAAAATCGACAGACCCTTAGTCATGCTAATGAAGAGAAGAAGAGAGAAAACTCAAATTACTAGCATACGGGATGAAAAGGGCAACATCACATGTTAAGGACTATAAACAAGTCAGGATGGCACCTGGTATTTTGCCAGAGAAATGTTAGGGTCTGTAAACAAGTCTGGATGGCGCCTGGCCAAATGCCATAGAGAGTGGTTTGTGAAGTAACAAAAGCAAGCCATTAAGTGTGGAGATTCCTTATTGGTTGACTGCTGGATCTATTTTATGCTAATTAGATAAGCTATATAAAATGTATAAATATCGCTCAGATGCTACAATAAACGGCTTCCACTCCTGCTGTTTCAATCTACACAAGTTATTTGTCACCCTCTGGCAATCACAGCAGATATTTCTGAAATACAGAAGATAATCAGAAATTAATTTGATTCGTTATACTCCAATATAATAGAAGATAGTGAAAGCATCGAAAAATTTCTTAAGTCATATGATCTGTCCAGATTGAGTCAGGAGGATATAGACAACCTAAACAGACCAGTATCAATTGAGGAAATAGAAGAAACCATCCAAAGATTACCAACTAAGAAAAGACCAGGACAGTATGGGTATAGAGCAGAGTTTTACAAACCCTTTAAATATGAACTAATACCAATACTTTTCAAGCTATTTCAGGAAATTGAAAAAGAGGGAGATCTTCCAAATTCATTCTACCAGGCCAATATCACCCTGATTTCTACACCAGACATAAACACTTCAAACAAAGAAAACTACAGACCAATATCCCTAAGGAATCTAAATGCAAAAATCCCTAATTAAATTCTGGCGAATCAGATACAAAAACATATTAAAAAAATTGTGCACCATGATCAAGTAGGATTCATCCATGGAATGCAAGGCTTGTTCAATATACGAAAATCAATAAATGTTATTCACCACATCAATAGACTTAAAAATAAGAACCATATGATCATCTCGATAGATGCACAAAAAGCATTCGACAAAGTACAGCATCCCTTTATCTTCAAAACTCTAGAAAAACTAGGAATAACAGGATCATACCTCAATATTGTAAAAGCAATCTATGCTAATCCTCAAGCTAGCATCATTCTGAATCTAGAAAAATTGAAGGCATTCCCTCTAAAATCTGGAACAAGAATGGGATGCCCTCTCTCACTACTTCTGTTCAATACAGTTCTCAAAACACTGGCCAGAGCAATTAGACAGACAGAAGAAATTAAAGGCATAAAAATAGGAAAAGAACAACTTAAATTATTACTATTGCAGATGACATGATTCTATAGCTAGCAGACCCAAAAGGGTCTACAAAGAAACTAATAGAGCTAATAAATGAATGCAGCAAAGTGGCAGGATATAAAATCAACACGCATAAATCAAAGGCATTCCTCTATATCAGGGACAAATCCTCTGAAATGGAAATGAGAACAACCACTCCATTCACAATATCCTAAAAAAAAAAAAGATGGGAATCAACCTAACAAAAGAGGGGAAAGTCTCATACAATGAAAACTACACAACCCTAAAGAGAGAAATATAAGAAGATCTCAGAAGATGTAAAAATATACCCTGATCATGGAAAGGCAGAACTAACATCATCAAAATGGTGATATTACCAGAATTTCTCTATAGGTTTAATGCAATGCCAATCAAATTCCAAATGCATTTCTTGTAGAAATAAAGAAAGCAATCATGAAATACATATGGAAAAATAAAAGTCCCAGAATAGCAAAAACAATGCTAGGCAGGAAGTGTGAATCAGGCGGTAGAGCGATACCAGACTTCAAACTATACTACAGAGCAATAGTAACAACAATAGCATGGTACTGGTACCAAAACAGGCTTGTGGACCAATGGTACTGAATAGAGGACACAGAAACCAATCCACAAAACTACAACTATCTTATATTTGATAAAGGGGCTAAAAGCATGCAATGGAGGAAGGATAGCATCTTCAACAAATGGTGTTGGGAAAACTGGAAATCCATATGTAACAAATTGAAACTGAATCCCTTTCTCTTGCCATGCACAAAAGTTAACTCAAAATGGATCAAGGAGCTTGATATCAAATCAGAGACACAGTGTCTGATAGAAGAAAAATTTGCTTACGATGTACATACTGTGGGGTCGGGCTCCAAATTCCACAATAGGACACCCATAGCAAAAGAGTTAATAACTAGAATCAACAAATGGGACTTACTCAAACTAAAAAGTTTTTTCTCAGCAAAAGAAACAATAAGAGAGGTAAATAGGGAGCCTACATCCTGGGAAGAAATCTTTACTCCTCACACTTCAGATAGAGCCCTAATATCCAGAGTATACAAAAAACTCAAAAAATTAGACAATAAGATAACAAATAACCCAATCAACAAATGGGCTGAGGACCTCAACAGACACTTATCAGATGAGGACTTACAATCAATCAACAAGTACATGAAAAAATGCTCACCATCTCCAGCAGTCAGAGAAATGCAAATCGAAACCACCCTAAGATACCATCTCACTCCAGTAAGATTGGCAGCCATTATGAAGTCAAACAACAACTTCTGGCAAGGATGTGGGGAAACAGGTACACTTCTACATTGCTGGTGGGACTGCAAATTGGTGCAGCCAATTTGGAAAGCAGTATGAAAATTTCTTGGAAAGCTGGGAATGGAACCACCATTTGACCCAGCAATTCCCCTACTCAGTCTATTCACTAAAGACCTAAAAACAGCATGCTACAGGGACACTGCTACATCGATGTTCATAGCAGAACAATTCACAACAGCAAGACTGTGAAACCAACTTAGATAACCTTCAATGAAAGAATGGATAAAATACTGTGGCATTTATACACAATGGAGTATTACTCTGCATTGAAAAATAAAAAAAAATCATAGAATTTGGAGGGAAATGGAATGGCATTAGAGCAGATTATGCTAAGTGAACCTAACCAATCCTTAAAAAACAAATGCCAAATGTCATCTTTGATATACGGAGAGTAACTAAGAACAGAGGAGAGACGAAGAGCATGACAAGATGATTAACATTAAAGCGGGATGAGAGGTGGAAAGGAAAGGGAGAGAGAAGGAAAATTGCATGGAATTGGAAGGAGACCCTCAGGGTTATACAAAATTACATACAAGAGAAAGTGAGGAAAAAGAGAAAAATAATACAAGGGGGACAAATTTATTACAGTAGAGGGGGTAGAGAGAGAAGAGGGGAGGGGCGGGGAGGGGAGGGGGGATAGTAGAGGATAGGAAAGGCAGCAGAATTCAATAGACACTAGTATGGCAATATGTGAATCAATAGATGTGTAACTGATGTGATTCTGTAATCTGTACATGGGGTAAAAATGGGAGTTTATAACGCACTTGAATCAAAGTGTGAAATATGTTATAACAACAACTATGTAATGTTTTGAACAACCAAAAATAAAAATGAAATAAAACTAACTACGGTGAATAATGCATGCAATCCTAATATTTCTACAGTAACTGACCCAGTTTAACATCAATGCAAGTAGATTCCTATGGGACATGATGTGTACTTTGACCTTCATTTTTATTCAACACTGGTACATTACTATTTCATCAGTTTATGCACATCACAGGATATATATTTCATCCACAATTTAGGAAAGTTATAGGCATTTGTTTCACTTTCAATCAATTCCAGCTTCAGAACACATGGATTCCTCCATATTTCTTGACTGGTCTTTTCATGAGACTTCTTTCCAAACACATTATTTTCGATTTCCATAAACACTTTTGAAACAAAACTCACACACACTTCATGATAAACAATAACCCTAAGATTACCATTATATATGTAACTGGTTGGAGTGAATGATTGTATGTCAATATATGATTTCCTATATATTTTAAGATATCAATTCAATCCATTATTTAAAGAGAAAAAAGTTATATTATTTATTCACACTATGGTCTATTCATGCATTATCTCTATATTCATTGACATAGGGTACACCACTTGGTACCCACAATACTAATTTATGTGTCCTCAAATATTGCTCCCAGAAATGGTGGAAGAAATACACATATCATATGATCTACATATATATTTGATCACAATAATTTTCTGGGCACAAAATGCAAAGGTCACACTTATGATTGTACCAAATCCTAAATTGAAAGTGAACATGGCTTACTAAAAACATCCATGTCCAGGTTGCCTAATGCTTTCAAATGTCATTCCTATTGGTGACTACATATTTGTTTCTTCCTAAGATTATGTATTCAATCTCAACCCTGTTGAAAATGTCTAATCCTATCACTCACTATATAATTGCCTCATTTCGTAATGTCTCTATTGATATTTTCCTTCCTACATATTTTCCCCAGTTAATCATTGTGACTGACTCTTCACATGTGCTGACATTTATATTCACTCTATAACCGAAACCCTAATGCTACAGAACTTTTTGTCCAATTTTTATACTCACTCTTTTTTTATAAACCTACCGACTATCTTCCTAATCCTACCGACTATCTCAATTTGAGTGGATGTTCTCTTCTAAAATCAAACATCCAAGGTATAAGGTCCTATGCCATTGATTATCAATTTATCTGAGACATCTGTGTAGAACGTAATTAAAAGCTAAGTATCCCAATCAAGGGCCTAATGCCCTTCTGGGCTTCAAATCTTACCAACATTTCTGTTTTCATACTTATATTTCACCTCTATAATCTTATAAATATCGTAGGTTCCCAATACTATTAATCATCCTGCAGAAGGATTCGTAATCCAAATCAAACATGTTAATAACCCTAACCATACACTCTTCCCTCAACCTAACTTTACAGAAGAGCAGGGACAGAGTTCGTCTTACAATACAGGAATGTAGGGGATCTGCCTCCTGCTGAGAACCTCAAAGGTCCATGCAGGTTTGATCCCTGGAGAAGATTAGGCAGCTATGAAGGACCTGAGAGAGCAAAAGTTATCTTCCATCTCAAACAACCTTTCCAGGATGAAGGGTTTTGTCTGAATAAGCCTCTCTCTTCTTAATGTAGAGAAGATGGACCATACCAGGCATGTGTGGAGAGTTGTTCCTGGGTGCCTATGGTTGATATACCATTCTAACTTTTGAAAGTGTCACAGGAAGTAAGGGCTGCCTCCATCTCATAGGACTATTGGAAGCAACTGTTAGGACAAAGTGGTTGCCAAGGCAGTGACCTCATTAAATTCCTGAAGAGATTAATCTCACCTCACTTCCTTGGTGATGAAACTCTCTGAACTTGGGATCCGGGAAGCCAGGCACGCAGAGCCAGTCCCATTCCCAGTCCCAGTGGTCTCACTTGTTTGGATTTAACAAGGACAGAGTCAGTCTTTCTTAGTACCTACTGATGTGAGGATGGACAAATGTCAGGAAAGCTCTGAAGAGAGGCCTTTCCTGAGAAAGCAGGTAGTGGCTCACAGCTGGCTAGTGACAACTTCACAAATCGGGCCAATGAGACTATATCTGACACAGGACAGGCGATTTCATCAGAACATAGTATGGCCCACCAGTCAGAGGACACTCCTGATAGTCACAGACCTACTTGGGGGAAGGAGCTGCCTTTGTGTGTGTGGGTGTAGGTTTGAGGTTTTGTCTCATGTTCTGAGAATAGGTAGGAAAGGCGGTTTATTTGTTTTGGAGTGAACTGTTTCTGGTAAGTCGTTTGACAAGGCCAGTGTCTCTATGTCTGTGTATCCCACTGTGTCCGTGGTTTTAGACATTAGAAAAGAGAATGAATCATTGTATGTGTCCTGACTAGTAGAAAGCTTCCCAAGATTCATCTTGCCCAATTTATGAATGGACTGTGGCTTGACTTATGGGTGGGCAACTCCTACAATCTTGCTAAGTTCCTGTTTTCTTCCTGAATCCTGGCCAATTTCCAGAATAGGTTCATTTTTTTGTCTCCAAAATATGTACCACCTCCAAGCTCTGAGACTTGGCCATGTACTGGATAGCTGAAGGGAATGGGAGCATCTCAGAAAACTCAGATATGAGTGTGACCAGAAAATTCTAATGGAGAAACCCTGCTTTGGTCCTTTTGCTTACCAATTGTTCTGTTGCCCTGAATGTCCGGAACATCTTTGCCTCAGGCCACACCTTTGTAGAGCCAAAAGAAATAGTTTTCAAACAGAAATGAAAGGGCATCTCCTCTGGCTCTTTGCTTAATTGCTTTGGAAAGGGATGTGTCTGAATCAGCTTTTTGGCCCTGTGTGAGGCTGCGGCTTAGATTTTTAGCACCTGATGGATCTAAAGAAAGATGCCATGTGTGCATCCAAAACCAAAATGGACAAAAGAGCATTCATTTTGGATGAAGTCTCTCACATTCCTCTGTAAGGTTCCTGACCTTCATCAAGTAAGAATAGTGATCATTTGGTTCAAATGTGTTCCTCAAAACCCTGCAGAGGATAGCCCATAAGTGCTTGATTTTTCTCATGACTCCAAATCACATAAAGACTCTAAGCCCCACAGTCAGTAGGCTTCAAATTGGAGAAGCAGTGCCATCTTAATGGCCGGCCAATTTGATCACTCCTGGTTCACTGGAAGGATGTCCAGGCCACCCTGATTTTAGGCAAATGAGGGGCAAGGGTGGTTATTTTGGACACTGTCTTGGGCCGCACCCCTCATGGAAACCTCCAGCCAGAGGTTATGATGAGTGTGTATTTAGAAAAGATGAATGACATGTGGGAGTGTTTTGGATTTAATTGTGGATATTTGTGTGGCAGTTGGAAGACATAACTGGGTCTACCTGGGCTTGAACTTTGGTGTGATTCCCCTTAGAGACTGAGTTCAGAATCTGACCTCAGAAAAGTATTGCCATGTATTGTGTTGGGATTAAAGAGGCCATGTATGAGAGTCACCCTTGGAAACTGAGATCTAGCGCCAGAGTGGCTTTGCAGAGAGAACTGGGAATCTCAGCCAAGGTATCACATGATTTCATTCGAAAGACTTGGCAGCCATATTTGAGAGTCAAAACACACATGGACCTCACATTGTAGACCTCAATGGGCCTGGCTAAATGTGACCTTTTGTCCACTCTTTGAGAAGCCTTGCCTGTGAGGGTTCTCCAGAGCTTTCATTGAAATAATCTTCCTCTCCATTTAATGGTTCCTGAATAAATTGAAACCCACAGTGCCTCCAACTTCATCCTTGAAAAATTTCTAGATAAATACCGTGAATTTTTTGAAATTCCCACGACTAGGTTGCACTAGAGAACCTTTGGATGTCCTGCTGCTGATCATGGATGTACCTGACAGTGCCTTGCTTGACTGGGTTTTATGAAAATGGTGTAGAACAGAGGTCCCAGTAAGTTGCAGCCTCCTGAGAAGTGGGCCTAGAGTTGTGGTGGGCAGGAGTGTGATAAAACTTCTGTGTTGGAGCAATTTGAATCTTCCATTGGCTTACAAATGGCTTGTGGCTTACATGGTGCAGCCAGCAGACCCTTATATGTAAAGGCATCTTGTTATATGGAGAGGATTCAGGGCACTGTTCAGATTAAGGTTGCTATGGACAAGGATGCAATGGGGCAAGCTTTGAGGGATAGAAGATTGGTTGGTGCATTTTTCTGCTGTCCCTGACCCACCACACGTGACAGAACTCCCTCCAGCTCTGTGTCCCAGTTGAACTCCTTCTATTTTATGAAGCAAATACCAAACTACCAGTGCAGCAGCAAAAACCCCACAAAAAGTGTAGGAGGGCCAAATGGCTTCACAGTTCAACGGGGAGACACTTAGACCCCAGAGGCCACAGTTTACTTAAAAAGAAAAATATCAGCACTGCCTCCTCATGTTCATTGAAAAATCAGAAACAATGTCTTCCAGGTCTCATAGATGCAGACCCAGCTTTGATGGTCTCACTACAAAGAAAGCCAAATCTCCTGAAAACAACATATATTTCAAGTGCCCTATCTCAGAGGCAGTTTCTCAAAAAGCTTTTAGGCCAGCAGAGCTCCATGTTTGTGGAGTGTTTACCCTATCCCTTGCTTTTGGAAACTCCTCTACAACCTCCAAGGTTGTGAACTCCTGAGCATTTTCCATTCCAGATATGTGTTCACTGATTTTCTAACACTTCTCCTCTAATTGTGTCTTACTTGGGGTGAAGGTAATGTCAAGGCATTGTTGTGGATGAGAGTGGGAGGATATTTGTGCAGCATATATATGCATACAAATTGGATTCATTTTCCAATTTTCATTTTGAAATATTGAATCCCTGACACTAACCCATACCTACTAGACTCAGACAACTCATCCTAATATGATAGAGAAAAATAAGCCAAACCTATAGAAATACAAGCAGTTCATTGGAGGCATGTTGTAGAGTTGGACTTGCGTTTTGCATTATATAAGGTAAAAGTTATAAATCTAGTCAATTTTTAATCGAAGAAGTTCTCCATGAGTTTTTAAACTTAAAAAATACGAGAATTCTTGTTTCCCTTTCTCTTTAGCCTATTCACACTTGTATATTTATATGCACATATAGAATCCTACCAGGTATCACATGTACATTTTTGAGGTGGCTGACTTGGCATATACAAACTGTGAGAAGAGTTCACTCCTCCTAAACGCTGTTGGAACTGAAAATTCAACCTATAGGGGAGCTTCCTAGTAGAAGAACATTATGCATAAATTCATGTTCAGTAAAATAAATATTTTTGCATCTGTGGATGATATATATTTACTGATGAATTTCGATTGGCATATATATTGCTACTATTAAATGTATGTGAGTGTTTTTTTTATTGTGTGTGTGTGTATGTATAATATATCTGTACACTCTGCAGATGTTTCAAAATATAAAATATATGTGTCTAATGTAAACCCTCTAAATTCATTCATGTTCATGTATGTGGATTTATAATCAACTTTTCACAAGATTATAATCAGAAATATTCATCCACCTGAAATACATAATTGTTTCCTAGTACTGAAAAGTAACTTCAGTGAATGGGGCATACAAATCCTCATTATTCTACAGAAACTGACCCAGTCTAACATCAATGCAAGTAGACTCCTATGGGACATGATATGTAATTTGACGTTCATATGTATTCAACAATGGTACATTATTATTTCTTCAGTTTTTGCACATTTTAAGTTATACACTTCATCCACAAGTTCACAAATTTATAGGCATTTGTTTCAACTTTAATCACTTCTTGCTTCAGAACACAAGTATTGTCAGGGTTTCTTGACAGGTCTTTTCATGAGACTTCTTTCCAAACACATTATTTTAGATTTCCATAATCACTTTTGAAGCAAAACTCACACACTCTTCATGATAAACCAAAACACTAATATTTCCATGAGATATATAACTGGTTGGAATGAATGATTGTATATCAAAATATGATTTCCTGTAATTTTTCAGATATCAATTCAATTCATTATTTAAAGTTCAAAAAAGTTATATTATTTTGTCACAGTATGTTCTATTGATGCTTTATCTCTATGTTCATAGACACAGGGTACACCTCTTTGTACACCCAATTCTAATTTTAAATATTAAATATATTGCTCCAAGAAATGGTGAAAGAAATACTCATGTCACCTCATTATCACAGTAATATTCTGGACAAAAAATGGAAAGGTCACTCTTATGATTGTACCAAAGCCTAAATGGAAAGTGAACATAGATTACTAAAAACATCCATGTCCAGGTTGCCTAATGCTATCAATTGTCAATCCTGTTGGTGACTACATATTTGTTTCTATCTAATTTATATATTCAAACTCAACCCTGTTGAAAATGACTAATTCTATCACTCACTTTATACTTTGCCTGATTTTGTAATGATTCTATTGATATCTGCTTTTCTACATATTTTCCCAGTTCATCATAGTGACTGACTCTTCATATGTACTGACATCTACATTCACTCCATAACCGAAACCCTACTGGTAAAGAACTTTTGTTCCAAATCCTATACTCACTCTTCTTCCTAAAGCTATCGACTATCTTCCTAATCCTAACGATTATCACTTTTTGCCTGGATGTTCTCTTCTAAATTCAATCATCATAGGTACAAGGTCCTACTCCCTTGTATATCGAATTATCTGAGACATCTTTGCAGAACATAATTCAAAGCTAAGTATCCCAATCAAGGGGAAAACCCTTCTGGGTTTCAAATCATACCTAGATTTTTGTTTTCATACTTTTATTTCAGATCTATATTCTTGTAAATATCACAGGTTCCCAATACCATTATTCATCACACAGAATGATTCATAACCCAAATCAAACCTGTTATTAACCCTAAGCGCACACTGTTCCCTCAATCTCATTTTACAGAAAAGCAGGGACAGAGTGGTTCTTACAATACAGGAAATTATGGGATCTTCCACCTGCTGAGAACCTCAAAGGTCCATGCAGAAATGATACCTGGAGAAGTTGTAGGCAGGTATGAAGGACCTGAGTGAGCAAAAGTCATCTTCCATGGCAAATAACCTGCTCAGGATGAAGGGATGTGTCTGAAT
This sequence comes from Callospermophilus lateralis, assembly GCF_048772815.1. Lineage (NCBI taxonomy): Eukaryota > Metazoa > Chordata > Mammalia > Rodentia > Sciuridae > Callospermophilus > Callospermophilus lateralis. The sequence goes on along the minus strand of NW_027513107.1, from coordinate 30,599 downwards.
CAGCCTCTCTCTTTTTATTGTAGAGAAGATGGACCAAACCAGGCCTGTGTGGAGAGCTGTTCCTGGGTGCCTATGGTTGATATACCATTCTACCTTGTGAAAGTGTCACAGGAAGTAGGGGAAGCCTCCATCTCATGGGACCCTTGGAAGCAACAGTTAGGACAAAGTGGTTGCCAAGGCAGTGACCTCATTCAGTTCCAAAGAATGTGACATACCTCATTTCCTTGGTGATGGAACTCTCTGAAATTTGTATCCAAGAAGCCAGGCACCCAGAGGCAGTCCCAGTCCCAGTCCCAGTGGGCTCACTTGTTTGGATTTACCAAGGACAGAGTCAGATTTCTTGGTACCTACTGATGTGAGGATGGCCTAATGCCAGGAGAACTCTAAAGAGGGACCTTTCCTGAGAAAGCAGGTAGTGGCTAACCACTTTTTCCTGACAACTACACAGAGTTGAACAAGGAAACAAGATCTGAGAGAAGACAGGCCATTTAGGGGGAACATAGTATGGCCCGCAGTCAGAGGAAACTCCGGATAGTCACAGACCTACTTGGGGTAAGGAGGTGCCTTTGTGGGAGTGGGTGTGGGTTTGTTGTTTTATCTCATGTTCTGAGAATAGGTAGGAAAGGCGGTTTGTTTGGTTTGTAGTGGACAGTTTCTAGTAAGTTGTTTGACAAGGCGAGTGTTTCTGTTTCGGTGTATCCCAATGTGTCCGTTGTTGTAGACATTAAAAAGAGAATGCATTAATGGATGTGTCCTGTCTAGTATAAGTCTTCCCATAATTCATCCTGCCCAATATATGAATGGACTGCAGCTTGCCTTATCGATGTGCAACACCTACTATCTTTCTAAGTTGCTGTTTTCTTCCTGAATTCTGGCCACTCTCCAGAATAGGCTAATGGTTTTGTGTCCAAAATATGTACCACCTCCAAGCTCTGTGACATGTCCATGTAATGGATAGCTGAAGAGATTGGCGAGCATTTCAGAAAACTCAGATATCAGTGTGACCAGGAAAGTCTCAGTGCAGAAACCCTGCTTTGGGCAATTTGCTTACTAATTGTTGTGTTGCACTGAATGTCAGGAAGGTCTTTGCCTCAGGCCACCCCTTTGTGAAACCTGAAGAAAACAGTTTTCAAATACAAATGAATGGGCATCACCTGTGGCTTCTGGCTTCATTGCTTTGAGAATGGATGTGTCTGAATCAGCCTCTTGGCCATGTGTGTGGCTGTGACTTAGATTCTCAACACCTGATGAATCTAAAGAATGATCCCATGCGTGCATCCAAAACCATAAGGGCAAAAAATCATTCATTGTGGATGAAGTCTCTTGCCTTCCTCTGTTAGGTTCCTGAACTCCATCTAGTGAGAATAGGGATTCTTTGGGTCAAATGAGTTCTTCAAATCTCTGCAGAGGTGTTTGGGTTTTCGAATAACTTTAAATCACATAAAGAATCTATTCCTGAAATCAGTAGGCCTCAAATTGGAGAAACACAGAAGAATTAACGGCAGGCTTATTTGATCATTGCTGGTTCACAGAAACGGTGTCCAGGCCACCCTGACTTTAGGCAAATGAGGGGAAAACGAGCTGATTTTGGACACTGTCTTGGGCTGCGCCCCTCATGGAAACCTCCACCCAGAGGTTAAGATGATCGACTATATGGAATAAGATGAGGGCCATGTGGGAGTGTTTTGGTTTTAATTTTGGTCATTTGTGTGGCATTGGAAAAAATGACTGGGTCCACGTGGGCTTGAACTCTGGTGTGATTCCCCTTAGAGACTGGGTTTTAGAACTGAACTCAGAGAAGCATTGCCATGAATTTTGTTAGGATTTCAAGAGGCCACGCATGAAAGTCGCTCTTGGAAACTGAGACCTAGGCCCCGGGTGGATTTCCACAGAGGCCTGGGAATCTCAGCAAGGATATCACATGATTTTATTCTTAAAGACATGGCAGCCATAGTTGAGAGTCAAAACACACATGGACCTCACATTGTAGACCTCAAAGGGCCTGGCCTAATGTGACCTTTTGACCACTCTTTGGAAAGCCTTGCCTGTGAGAGTTCTCCAGAGATTTCATTGAAATGAGCTTCCTCACCATTTAATGTTTGCTGAATGAATTGAAACCCACAGTGCCTCCAACTTCATGCTTGAAAAATGGCTAGATAAATACCATGAAATTTTTGAAATTTCTATGACCAGGTGGCACTGGAGAAACATTGGATGTCCTGTTGCTGATCATGAATATAACAGACAGTGCCTTGATTTACGGAGTTTCATGAAAATGGTGTAGAATAGGATGGCAGTAAGTTGGAGACTGCTGAGTAGTGGGTCTAGAGCAGTGGTGGGGAGGTGTTTGATAAAACATCCGTGGTAGGGCCATGTGGATCTACCATTGGATTCCAAATGGCTTGTAACTGACGTGGTACAGCCAGCAGACCCTTATATGTAAAGGCATCTTGTTATATGCAGAGTTTTCAGAGGAAAATTAAGAATCAGCTTCATATGGACAAGGGGGCAATGGGGCAAGCTGTGAGAGATCGAAGCATATTTGGTGCATTCTCTAGCAGACCCTGACCCACCACACGTGACACAACTCCCTCCAGCACTCTGTCCCAGATTAGCTCCTAGTATTTCGTGAAACAAATACCAAACTGACAGTGCAGCAGCAAAAAAACCACAAAAAGTGGAGGAGGACCAAATGGCTTTACAGTCCACACGGGGAGAAACTTAGTCCCCAGTGGCCTCAGTTTACCTACAAAGAGTGGATTCAGCACTGCTTCATCTTGTTCATTGGAAAATAAGAAACCATGTCCTCCAGGTCACATAGATGCAGACCCAGCTTTGATGGTCTCACTACAAAGGAAGACAAATCTCCTGAAAACAACATATATTTCAAGGGCGGAAGCTCAGAGGCAGTTTCTCAAAAAGTTTTTAGGCCAGCAGAGCTCCATATTTGTGGAGTGTTTACCCTGTCCCTTAGTTTTGCAAACTCCTCTACCACCTCCAAGGTTGTGAACTCCTGAGCATTTTCCATTCGAGATATGTATTCACTGATTTTGTAACTCTTCTCCTCTAATTGTGTCTTACTTGGGGTGAAGGTAATGTCAAGGCATTCTTCTGGATGAGAGCGGGAAGATATTTGTGCAGCATATATTTACATACACATTGGAATCATTTTCCAATTTTCCATTCGAAATGCTGAGTTCCTGACACTAAGCCATACCTAGTAGACTCAGACTATTCATCCTAATATAATAGGGAAAATTAACCCAACACAATAGAAATACAAGCACTTCAGAGGAGACATGTTGTATAGTTGGACTTGACATTTGCATTATATAAGGTAGGAGTTATAAATGTATTCAAATTTTAATGGACATATTCTCCATGTGTTTTTAAACTTAACAAATATGTGAATTCTGTTTCCCTTTTCTGTAGCCTATTCACACATGTATATATATATATATATGCATATATAGAATCCTAGCAGGTATCACACGTACATTTTGTGAGGTGGCTGTCTTAGCAGATACAAATTGTGAGAAGAGTGCACTCCTCCTAAATGCTGTTGGAAATAAAAATTCAACCTATAGGAGACCGTCCTAGTCGAACAACGTTATACATAAAGTCATATTCAGTAAAATAAATATTTTTGCATTTCTGGATGACATATATTTACTGATGAATTTCGATTGGCATTTCTATTGGTACTTTTTAATGTCTGTGAGTGTTGTGTGTGTGTGTGTGTGTGTGTGTGTGTATAGATATAGATATAGATATAGATATACTCTCCAAATTTTTCAAAATATGAAATATATGTGTCTAATATACACTCTCTAAATTCATTCATGTTCATGTATGTGGATTTATAATCAACTTTTCACAAGATTATAATCAGAAATATTCATGCACCTGAAATACATATTTGTTTTCTAGTACTGAAAACTAACTTCAGTGAATGGTGCATACATATCCTAATTATTCTACAGTAACTGACCCAGTCTAACATCAATGCAAGTAGACTCCTATGGGACATGATATGTAATTTGTCATTCATTTGTATTCGACACTTGTACATTATTGTTTCTTCAGTTTTTGCACATCATAGGATATACATTTCACCCACAAGTTCACAAATTAATAGGAATTTGTTTCAACTTTAATCACTTCTTGGTTCAGAACACATGTATTGTTAGGGTTTCTTGACTGGTCATTTCATGAGACTTCTTACCAAACACATTATTTTGAATTTCCATAATCATTTTGAAGCAAAATTCACAAACTCTTCATGATAAAAGAAAACACTAATATTTCCATTAGATATATTACTGGTTGGAATTAATGATTGTATATCAATATACGATTTCCTTTAATTTTTCAGATATCAGTTAAATTCATTATTTAAAGTTCAAAAAAGTTATATTATTTATTCACAGTATGGTCTATTCATGCTTTTTCTCTATATTCATACAAACAGGGTACACCTCTTTTTACAACCAATTCTAATTTTACATCTTCAATATATTGCTCCCAGAAATGGTGAAAGAAACCCTCATGTCACCTCATTATCACAGTAATATTCTGGACAAAAAATGGAAAGGTCACATTTATGATTGTACCAAAGCCTAAATAGAAAGTGAACATGGATTTCTAAAAACATCCATGTCCAGGTTGCCTAATGCTGTCAATTGTCAATTCTATTGGTGACTACATATTTGTTTTTTCCTAAATTATATATTCAAACTCAACCCTGTTTAAAATGTCTAATTCTATCACTCACTTTATACTTTGCCTCATTTCGTAATGTTTCTATTGATATCGGCTTTTCTACATATTTTCCCCAGTTCAACATACTGACTGACTCTTCATATGTGTTGACATTTACATTCACTCTATAACCGAAAGTCTATTGCTAAAGAACTTTTGGTCCAAATCCTATACTCACTCTTCTTCCTAAACCTACCGACTATCTTCCTAATCCTACTGAATATCCCTTTTTGACTGGATGTTCTCTTTTAAATTCAATCATCCAATTTACAAGGTCCTATGCCATTGAATATCGAATTATCTGAGACAACTTTGCAGAACATAATTCAAAGCTAAGTATCCCAATCAAGGGCAAAACTATTCTGGGCTTCAAATCATACCTTGATTTCTGTTTTCATACTTATATTTCACCTCTATATTCTTGTAAATATTGAATGTTTCCAATACCATTATTCATCGCACAGAATCATTCCTAACCCAAATGAAACCTGTTTTTAACCCCAAGTATACACTGTTCCCTCAATCAATTTACAGAAGAGCAGGGACAGAGTGGTTCTTACAATACAGGAAAGTTGGGGGCCTTCCACCTGATGAGAACCTCAAATGTCCATGCACAAATGATACCTGGAGAAGTTGTAGGCAGGTATGAAGCACCAGAGAGAGCAAAAGTCCTCTTCCATGGAAGAGAACCTGGTCAAGATGAAGGGATGTGTCTGAATCTGCCTCTCTCTTCTTATTTTAGAGATGATGGACCAAACCAGGCATGAGTGGAGAGCTGTTTCCGGGTGCCAATGGTTGATATACATTCTACCTTATGAAAGTGTCAAAAGAAGTAGGGGCAACCTCCATCTTATGTTACCCTTGGAAGCAACTGTTTGGACAAAGTGGGTGCCAAGGCAGGGACCTCATTCAGTTCCAAAGAATGTGACATACCTCATTTCCTTGGTGATGGAACTCTCTGAACTTGGTATCCAAGAAGCCAGGCACCCAGAGGCAGTCCAAGTCCCAGTCCCAGTGGGCTCACTTGTTTGGATTTACCAAGGACAGTCAGTTTTCTTGGTACCTAATGATGTGAGGATGGCCAAATGCCAGGAGAGCTGTGAAGATGGATCTTTCCTGAGAAAACAGGTAGTGTCTCACCACTTTTTCCTGACATCTTCACAGAGTTGGTCAATGAAACAAGATCTGAGAGAAGACAGTCCATTTTGGGGGAACATAGTATGGCCCACCAGTCAGAGGACACTCCGGATAGTCACAGACCTACTTGGGGGAAGGAGGTGCCTTTGTGGGAGTGGGTGTGGGTTTGTTGTTTTGTCTCATGTTCTGAGAATAGATAGGAAAGGCGGTTTGTTTGGTTCGCACTGGACAGTTTCTAGTAAGTCATTTGACACGGCGAGTTTTTCTGTTTCTGTGTATCCCCCTGTGTTCGTTGTAGACATTAGAAAAGAGAATGCATTAATGGGTGTGTCCTGTCTAGTATAAAACTTCCCATAATTCATCCTGCCCAATATATGAAAGGACTGCAGCTTGTCTTATCGATGTGCAACACCTGCTATCTTTCTAAGTTGTTGTTTTCTTTCTGAATTCTGGACACTTTCCAGAATAGGCTCATGGATTTGTGTCCAAAATATGTACCACCTTCAAGCTCTGTGAAATGGCCATGTACTGGATAGCTGAAGAGAATGGCGAGAATCTCAGAAAACTCAGATATCAGTGTGACCAGGAAAGTCTCAGTGCAGAAACCCTGCTTTGGGCCTTTTGCTTACTTATTGTTGTGTTGCACTGAATGTCAGGAAGGTCTTTGCCTCAGGCCACTGCTTTGTGAAGGCTGAAGAAAACAGTTTTCAAATGGAAATGAATGGGCTTCACCTGTGGCTCTTTGCTTAATTGCTTTGGAAAGAGATGTGTCTTTATCAGCCTCTTGGACCTGTGTGTGGCTGTGACTTAGATTCACAGAACCTGATGGATCTTAAGAATGATCCCATGTGAGCTTCCAAAACCAAAATGGCAAAAATATCATTCATTTTGGATGAAGTCTCTTTCCTTCCTCTGTTAGGTTCCTGCACTCCATCAAATGAGAATAGGGATTCTTTGGGTCAAATGAGTTCTTCAAAGCCCTGCAGAGGTGCTTGTGTTTTCGCATGACTCTAAATCACCTAAAGAATCTATACCTAAAATCAGTAGGCATCAAATTGGAGAAACACAGAAGTATTAACGGCAGGCTTATTTGTTCACTCCTGGTTCACAGAAACGGTTTCCAGGCTACCCTGACTTTAGGAAAATGAGGGGCAAACGAGTTGATTTTGGACACTGTCTTTGGCTGCGCCCCTCATGGAAACCTCCACCCAGAGGTTAAGATGATTGACTATATGGAATAAGATGAGGGCCATGTGGGAGTGTTTTGATTTTAATTTTGGTCATTTGTGTGGCATTGGAAAAAATGACTGGGTCCACGTGGGCTTGAACTCTGGTGTGATTCCCCTTAGAGACTGGGATTTGGAACTGAACTCAGAGAAGCATTGGCATGAATTTTGTTGATATTTTAAGAGGCCACACATGAAAGTCGCTCTTGGAAACTGAGATCTAGGCCCCGGTGGATTTCCACAGAGGCCTGGGAATCTCAGCAAGGATATCACATGATTTTATTCTTAAAGAAATGGCAGCCATAGTTTAGAGTCAAAACACACATGGACCTCACATTGTAGACCTCAATTGGGCTGGCCTAATGTGACCTTTTGTTCACTCTTTGGGAAGCCTTGCCTGTGAGGGTTCTCCAGAGATTTCATTGAAATGAGCTTCCTGACAATTTAATGTTTGCTAAATGGATTGAAACCCCCAGTGCCTCCAACTTCATGCTTGAAAAATGGCTAAATAAATACCATGAAATTTTTGAATTTCCAATGACCAGGTGGCACTGGAGAAACATTGGATGTCCTGTTGCTGATCATGAGTATAACAGACAGTGCCTTGATTTACTGAGTTTCATAAAAATGGTGTAGAACAGAGATGCCAGTAAGTTGGAGTCTGCTGAGTAGTGGGTCTAGAGCAGTGGTGGAGAGGTGTTTGATTAAACATCCGTGTTAGTGCCATGTGGATCTACCATTGGATTCCAAATGGCTTGTAACTGATATGGTCCAGCAAGCAGACCCTTATATGTAAAGGCATCTTGTTATTGGAGAGTTTTCAAGGAAAATTAAGAATCAGGTTGATATGGACATGGGGTCAATGGGGAAAGCTGTGAGAGATAGAAGCCTAGTTGGTGCATTCTCTTGCAGACCCTGACCAACACACGTGACAGAACTCCCTCCAGCACTGTGTCCCAGTTTAGTTCCTAGTATTTCGGGAAACAAATACCAAACTCACAGTGCAGGAGCAAAAACACCACAAAAAGTGGAGGAGGACCAAATGGCTTCACAGTCTACACGGGGAGACACTTAGTACCCAGTGGTCTCACTTTACCTACAAAGAGAGGATTCAGCACTGCTTCATCTTGTTCATTGGAAAATAAGAAACCATGTCCTCCAGGTCACATAGATGCAGACCCAGCTTTGATGGTCTCACTACAAAGGAAGCCAAATCTCCTGAAAACAACATATATTTCAAGTACAGAAGCTCAGAGGCAGTTTCTCAATAAGTTTTTAGGCCAGCAGAGCTCCATGTTTGTGGAGTGTTTACCCTGTCCCTTAGTTTTGCAAACTCCTCTATGACCTCCAAGGTTGTGAACTCCTGAGCATTTTCCATTCCAGATATGTACTCACTGATTTTGTAACTCTTCTCCTCTAATTGTGTCTTACTTGGGGTGAAGGTAATGTCAAGGCATTGTTTTGGATGAGAGCGGGAGGATATTTGTGCAGCATATATTTACATACACATTGGATTCATTTTCCAATTTTCCATTCGAAATGCTGAATTCCTGACACTAAGCCATACCTAGTAGACTCAGACTATTCATCCTAATATAATGGGGAAAATTAACCCAACACAATAGAAATACAAGCACTTCAGAGAAGACATGTTGTATAGTTGGACTTGACATTTGCATTATATAAGGTAGGAGTTATAAATCTAGTCAAATTTTAATGGAAATATTCTCCATGTGTTTTTAAACTTAACAAATATGTGAATTCTTGTTTCCCTTTTCAGTAGCCTATTCACACATGTATATTTATATGCATATATAGAATCCTACCAGGTATCACACGTACATTTTTGTGAGGTGGCTGTCTTGGCAGATACAAATTGTGAGAAGAGTTCACTCCTCCTCAATGCTGTTGGAAATGAAAATTCAACCTATAGGAGAGCGTCCTAGTAAAACAACATTATACATAAACTCATGTTCAGCAAAATAAATATTTTTGCATCTGTGGATCATATATATTTACTGATCAATTTCGATTGGCATTTATATTGGTATTTTTTAATGTCTGTGAATGTTGTGTGTGTGTGTGTGTGTGTGTGTGTGTGTGTGTGGATATAGATATAGATATAGATATAGATATAGATATACTCCGCAAATATTTCAAAATATGAAATATATATGTCTAATATACACTCTCTAAATTCATTCATGTTCATGTATGTGGATTTATAAACAACTTTTCACAAGATTATAATCAGAAATATTCATCCACCTGAAATATATATTTGTTTCCTAGTACTGAAAACTAACTTCAGTGAATGGTGCATACATATCCTAATTATTCTACAGTAACCGACCCAGTATAACATCAATGCAAGTAGACTCTTATGGGACATGATATGTAATTTGTCATTCATTTGTATTCGACACTGGTACATTATTGTTTCTTCAGTTTTTGCAAATCATAGGATATACATTTCATCCACAAGTTCACAAATTAATAGGCATTTGTTTCAACATTAATCACTTCTTGCTTCAGAACACATGTATTGTCAGGGTTTCTTGAATGGTCTTTTCATGAGACTTCTTTCCAAACACATTATTTTGAATTTCCATAGTCATTTTGAAGCAAAACTCACACACTCTTCATGATTAACCAAAACACTAATATTTCGTTTAGATATATAACTGGTTGGAATGAATGATTGTATATCAATATACGATTTCCTTTAATTTTTCAGATATCAGTTCAATTCATTATTTAAAGTTCAAAAAAGTTATATTATTTATTCACAGTATGGTCTATTCATGCTTTTTCTCTATGTTCATAGAAACAGGGTACACCTCTTTGTACCCCCGATTCTGATTTTAAATCTTCAATATATTGCTCCCAGAAATGGTGAAAGAATTACTCATGTCACCTCATTATCACAGTAATATTCTGGACAAAAAATGGAAAGGTCACACTTATGATTGTACCAAATCCTAAATGGAAAGTGAACATGGATTTCTAAAAACATCCATGTCCAGGTTGCCTAATGCTGTCAATTGTCAATTCTATTGGTGACTACATTTTTGTTTTTTCCTAATTTATGTATTCAAACTCAATCCTGTTGAAAATGTCTAATTCTATCACTCACTTTATACTTTGCCTGATTTCGTAATGTTTCTATTGATCTCTGCTTTTCTACATATTTTCCAAAGTTCAACATAGTGACTGACTCTTTATATGTGCTGACATTTACATTCACTCTATAACCGAAAGTCTATTGCTAAAGAACTTTTGGTCCAAATCCTATACTCACTCTTCTTCCTAAACCTACCGACTATCTTCCTAATCCTACTGAATATCCCTTTTTGACTGGTTGCTCTCTTTTAAATTCAATCATCCAATTTACAAGGTCCTATGCCATTGTATATCGAATTATCTGAGACATCTTTGCAGAACATAATTCAAAGCTAAGTATCCCAATCAAGGGCAGAACCCTTATGGGCTTCAAATCATACCTAGATTTCTGTTTTCATACTTATATTTCACATCTATATTTTGTAAGCATTGCAGGTTACCAATACCATTATTCATTGCACAGATCATTCGTAACCCATATCAAACCTGTTTTTAACCCCAATTATACACTGGTCCCTCAATCATCTTACAGAAGAGCAGGGACACAGTGGTTCTTACAATACAGGAAAGTTGGGGATATTCCACCTGATGAGAACCTCAAAGGTCAATGCAGAAATGATACCTGGAGAAGTTGTAGGCAGGTATGAAGGACCTGAGAGAGCAAAAGTCATCTTCCATGCCAAATATCTTGGTCAGAAAGAAGGGATGTGTCTGAATCAGCCTCTCTCTTCTTATTGTAGAGAAGATGGACCAAACCAGGCCTGTGTGGAGAGCTGTTCCTGGGTGCCTATGGTTGATATACCATTCTCCCTTGTGAAAGTGTCACAGGAAGTAGGGGAAGCCTACATCTCATGGGACCCTTGGAAGCAACAGTTAGGACAATGTGGTTGCCAAGGAAGTGACTCATTCAGTTCCAAAGAAAGTGACATACCTCATTTCCTTGGTGATGGAACTCTCTGAAATTTGTATCCAAGAGCCAGGCACCCAGAGGCAGTCCCAGTCCCAGTCCCAGTGGGCTCACTTGTTTGGATTTACCAAGGACAGAGTCAGTTTTCTTGGTACCTACTGATGTGAGGATGGCCTAATGCCAAGAGAACTCTGAAGATGGACCTTTCCTGAGAAAGCAGGTAGTGGCTCATCACTTTTTCCTGGAAACTACAAAGAGTTGAACAAGGAAACAAGATCTGAGAGAAGACAGGACATTTCGGGGGAACATAGTATGGCCCCCAGTCAGAGGACACTCCGGATAGTCACAGACCTACTTGGGGGAAGGAGGTGCCTTTGTGGGAGTGGGTGTGGGTTTGAGGTTTTGTCTCATGTTCTGAGAATAGGTAGGAAAGGCTGTTTGTTTGGTTTGGAGTGGACAGTTTCTAGTAAGTTGTTTGATCAGGCGAGTGTTTCTGTTTCGGTGTATCCCAATGTGTCTGTTGTTGTAGACATTAAAAAGAGAATGCATTAATGGAGGTGTCCTGTCTAGTATAAATCTTCCCATAATTCATCCTGCCCAATATATGAATGGACTGCAGCTTGCCTTATCGATGTGCAACACCTGCTATCTTTCTACGTTGCTGTTTTCTTCCTGAATTCTAGCCACTCTCCAGAATAGGCTCATGGTTTTGTGTCAAAAATATGTACCACCTCCAAGCTCTTTGACATGGCCATGTACTGGATAGCTGAAGAGAATGGCGAGCATCTCAGAAAACTCAGATATCAGTGTGACCAGGAAAGTCTCAGTGCAGAAACCCTGCTTTGGGCCTTTTGCTGACTTATTGTTGTGTTGCACTGAATGTCAGGAAGGTCTTTGCCTCAGGCCACACTTTTGTGAAGCATGAAGAAAACAGTTTTCAAATGGAAATGAATGGGCATCACCTGTGGCTTCTGGCTTCATTGCTTTGGGAAAGGATGTGTCTGAATCAGCCTCTTGGCCATGTGTGTGGCTGTGACTTAGATTCTCAGCACCTGATGAATCTAAAAATGATCCCCTGCGTGCATCCAAAACCATAAGGGCAAAAAATCTTTCATTGTGGATGAATTCTCTTGCCTTCCTCTGTTAAAATCCTGAACTCCATAAGTGAGAATAGGGATTCTTTGGGTCAAATGAGTTCTTCAAATCTCTGCAGAGGTGCTTGGGTTTTCGAATAACTTTAAATCACATAAAGAATGTATTCCTGAAATCAGTAGGCCTCAAATTGGAGAAACACAGAAGAATTAACGGCAGGCTTATTTGATCATTCCTGGTTCACAGAAACTGTGTCCAGGCCACCCTGACTTTAGGCAAACGAGGGGCAAACGAGCTGATTTTGGACACTGTCTTGGGCTGCGCCCCTCATGGAAACCTCCATCCAGAGGTTAAGATGAGTTACTATATGGAATAAGATGAGGGCCATGTGGGAGTGTTTCGGTTTTAATTTTGGTCATTTGTGTGACAGTTGGAAGAAATGACTGTGTCCACGTGGGCTTGAACTCTGGTGTGATTCCCCTTAGAGACTGGGTTTTGGAACTGAACTCAGAGAAGCATTGCCATGAATTTTGTTGGGATATTAAGAGGCCACGCATGAAAGTCGCTCTTGGAAACTGAGACCTAGGCCCCGGGTGGATTTCCACAGAGGCCTGGGAAACTCAGCAAGGATATCACATGATTTTATTCTAAAAGAAATGGCAGCCATAGTTGAGAGTCAAAACACACATGGACCTCACATTGTAGACCTCAATGGGCCTGGCCTAATGTGACCTTTTGTCCACTCTTTGGGAAGCCTTGCCTTTTAGAGTTCTCCAGAGATTTCATTGAAATGAGCTTCCTCACCATTTAATGTTTGCTGCATGAATTGAAACCCACAGTGCCTCCAACTTCATGCTTGAAAAATGGCTAGATAAATACCATGAAATTTTTGAAATTCCTATGACCAGGTGGCACTGGAGAAACATTGGATGTCAGGTTGCTGATTATGAGTATACCAGACAGTGCCTTGATTTACTGAGTTTCATGAAAATGGTGTAGAACAGAGATGCCAGTAAGTTGGAGCCTGCTGAGTAGTGGGTCTAGAGCAGTGGTGGGGAGGTGTTTGATACAACATCCATGGTAGGGCCATGTGTATCTACCATTGAATTCCAAATGGATTGTAACTGACATGGTGCAGCCAGCAGACCCTTATATGTAAAGGCATCTTGTTATATGGAGAGTCTTCAGAGGAAAATGAAGAATCAGGTTGATATGGACAAGGGGGCAATGGGCCAAGCTGTGAGAGATAGAAGCCTAGTTGGTGCATTCCCTTGCAGACCCTGACCAACCACACGTGACACAACTCCCTCCAGCACTGTATCCCAGTTTAGCTCCTAGTATTTCGTGAAACAAATACCAAACTCACAGTGCAGTAGAAAAAACACCACAAAAATTTGAGGAGGACCAAATGGCTTCACAGTCCACACGGGGAGACACTTAGTCTCCAGTGGCCTCAGTTAACCTACAAAGAGAGGATTCAGCACTGCTTCATCTAGTTCTTTGGAAAATAAGAAACCATGTCCTCCAGGTCACATAGATGCAGACCCAGCTCTCATAGTCTCACTACAAAGGAAGCCAAATCTCCTGAAAACAACATATATTTCAAGTGCGGAAGCTCAGAGGAGTTTCTCAAAAAGTTTTTAGGCCAGCAGAGCTCCATGTTTGTGGAGTGTTTACCCTGTCCCTTAGTTTTGGAAAATTTTCTACCACCTCCAAGGTTGTGAACTCCTGAGAATTTTCCATTCCAGATATGTATTCACTGATTTTGTAACTCTTCTCCTCTAATTGTGTCTTACTTGGGGTGAAGGTGATGTCAAGGCATTCTTCTGGATGAGAGCGGGAGGAAATTGTGCAGCATATATTTACATACGCATTGGATTCATTTTCAAATTTTCCATTCGAAGTACTGAATCCCTGACACTAACCCATACCTGGTAGACTTAGACAGTCCATCCTAATATAATGGGGAAAATTAACCCAACACAATAGAAATACAAGCACTTCAGAGGAGACATGTTGTATAGGTGGACTTGACATTTGTATTATATAAGGTAGGAGTTATAAATCTAGTCAAATTTTAATTGAAATATTCTCCATGTGTTTTTAAACTTAACAAATATGTGAATTCTTGTTTCCCTTTTCTGTAGCCTATTCACACATGTATATTTATATGCATATATAGAATCCTACCAGGTATCACATGTACATTTTTGTGAGGTGGCTGTCTTGGCAGATACAAATTGTGAGAAGAGTTCACTCATCCTAAATGCTGTTGGAAATGAAAATTCAACCTATAGGAGAGCGTCCTAGTACAACAACATTATACATAAACTCATGTTCAGTAAAATAAATATGTTTGCATCTGTGGATGATATATATTTACTGATGAATTTCGATTGGCATTTATATTGGTACTTTTTAATGTCTGTGAGTGTTGTGTGTGTGTGTGTGTGTGTGTGTGTGTGCGTGTGTGTGTGTGTGTGTATATATATATATATATAGATATAGATATAGATATAGATATATATAGATATATATATAGATGTAGATATAGATATAGATATACTCTCCAAATTTTTCAAAATATGGAATATATGTGTCTAATATACACTCTCTAAATTCATTCATGTTCATGTATGTGGATTTGAAATCAACTTTTCACAAGATTATAATCAGAAATATTCATCCACTTGAAATACATATTTGTTTCCTAGTACTGAAAACTAACTTCAGTGAATTGTGCATACAAATCCTAATTATTCTACAGTAACTGACCCAGTCTAACATCAATGCAGGTAGACTCGTATGGGACATGATATGTAATTTGTCATTCATTTGTATTCGACAATGCTACATTATTGTTTCCTCAGTTTTTGCACATCATAGGATATACATTTCATCCACAAGTTCAAAAATTAATAGGCATTTGTTTCAACTTTAATCACTTCTTGCTTCAGAACACATGTATTGTCAGGCTTTCTTGAATGGTCTTTTCATGAGACTTCTTTCCAAACACATTATTTTGAATTTCCATAATCATTTTGAAGCAAAACTCACACACTCTTTATGATAAACCAAAACATTAATATTTCCATTAGATATATAACTGGTTGGAATGAATTATTGTATATCAATATACGACTTCCTTTAATTTTTCAGATATCAGTTCAATTCATTATTTAAAGTTCAAAAAAGTTATATTATTTATTCACAGTATGGTCTATTCATGCTTTTTCTCTATGTTCATAGAAACAGGGTACACCTCTTTCTACCCCCGATTCTATTTTACATCTTCAATATATTGCTCCCAGAAATGGTGAAAGAAATACTCATGTCACCTCATTATCACAGTAATATTCTGGACAAAAAATGGAAAGGTCACACTTATGATTGTACCAAAGCCTAAATGGAAAGTGAACATGGATTTCTAAAAACATCGATTTCCAGGTTGCCTAATGCTGTCAATTGTCAATCCTATTGGTGACTACATATTTGTTTTTTCCTAATTTATATATTCAAACTCAACCCTGTTGAAAATGTCTAATTCTATCACTCACTTTATACTTTGCCTGATTTCGTAATGTTTCTATTGATATCTGCTTTTCTACATATTTTCCCCAGTTCAACATAGTGACTGACTCTTCATATGTGCTGAAATATACTTTCACTCTATAACTGAAAGTCTATTGCTAAAGAACTTTTGGTCCAAATCCTATACTCACTCTTCTTCCGAAACCTACTGACTATCTTCCTAATCCTACTGAATATCCCTTTTTGACTTGATGTTCTCTTCTAAATTCAATCATCCAATGTACAAGGTCCTATGCCATTGTATATCGAATTATCTGAGACAAATTTGCAGAACATAATTCAAAGTTCAGTATCCCAATCAAGGGCAGAACCCTTCTGGGCTTCAAATCATACCTAGATTTCTGTTTTCATACTTATATTTCACCTCAATATTCTTGTAAATATTTCAGGTTCCCAATACCATTATTCATCGCACAGAGTCATACGTAACCAAAATCAAACCTGTTTTTAACCCCCAGTATACACTGTTCCCTCAATCATTTTACAGAAGAGCAGGGACAGAGTGGTTCTTACAATACAGGAGAGTTGGGGACCTTCCACATGAAGAGAACCTCAAATGTCCATGCACAAATGATACCTGGAGAAGTTGTAAGCAGGTATGAAGCACCTGAGAGAGCAAAAGTCATCTTCCATGGCAAACAACCTGGTCAGGATGAAGGGATGTGTCTGAATAGGCCTTTCTCTTCTTATTGTAGAGAACATGGACCAAACCAGGCCTGGGTGGAGAGCTGTTCCCGGGTGCCAATTGTTGATATACATTCTACCTTATGAAAGTGTCACAGGAAGTAGGGGCAAACTCCATCTTATGTTACCCTTGGAAGCAACTGTTTGGACAAAGTGGTTGCCAAGGCAGTGACCTCATTCAGTTCCAAAGAATGTGACATACCTCAGTACCTTGGTGATGGAACTCTCTGAACTTGGTATCCAAGAAGCCAGGCAGCCAGAGGCAGTCCCAGTCCCAGTCCCAGTGGGCTCACTTGTTTGGATTTACCAAGGACAGAGTCAGTTTTCTTGGTGCCTAATGATGTGAGGAAGGCCAAATGCCAGGAGAGCTCTGAAGATGGACCTTTCCTGAGAAAACAGGTAGTGGCTAACCACTTTTTCCTGACTTCTTCACAGAGTTGTTCAACGAAACAAGATCGGAGAGAAGACAGGACATTTCGGGGGAACATAGTATGGCCCACCAGTCAGAGGACACCCCAGATAGTCACAGACCTACTTGGGGGAAGGAGGTGCCTTTGTGGGAGTGGGTGTGGGTTGTTTTGTCTCATGTTCTGAGAATAGATAGGAAAGTAGGTTTGTTTGGTTTGGAGTGGACAGTTTCTAGTAAGTCATTTGACACGGCGAGTGTTTCTGTTTCTGTGTATTCCACTGTGTCCATTGTTGTAGACATTAGAAAAGAGAATGCATTAATGGATGTGTCCTGTCTAGTATAAATCTTCCCATAATTCATCCTGCCAATATATAAATGGACTGCAGCTTGTCTTATCGATGTGCAACATCTGCTATCTTTCTAAGTTGTTGTTTTCTTCCCGAATTCTGGCCACTCTCCAGAATAGGCTCATGGATTTGTGTCCAAAATGGTACCACCTCCAAGCTCTGTGACATGGCCACGTACTGGATAGCTGAAGAGAATGGCGAGCATCTCAGAAAACTCAGATATCAGTGTGACCAGGAAAGTCTCAGTGCAGAAAACCTGCTTTGGGCCTTTTGCTTACTTATTGTTGTGTTGCACTGAATGTCAGGAAGGTCTTTGCCTCAGGCCACCCCTTTCTGAAGCCTGAAGAAAACAGTTTTCAAATGGAAATGAATGGGCCTCCCCTGTGGCTCTTTCCTTAATTGCTTTGGAAAGGGATGTGTCTTTATCAGACTCTTGGACCTGTGTGTGGCTGTGACTTAGATTCTCAGCACCTGATGGATCTTAAGAATCATCCCATGTGAGCTTCCAAACCCAAAATGGCAAAAAATATCATTCATTGTGAATGAAGTCTCTTGCTTTCCTCTGTTAGGTTCCTGCACTCCATCAAATGAGAATAGGGATTCTTTGGGTCAAATGAGTTCTACAAAGCCCTGCAGAGGAGTTTGTGTTTTCGCATGACTCAAAATCACCTAAAGAATCGATACCTAAATTCAGTAGGCCTCAAATTGGAGAAACACAGAAGTATTAACGGCAGGCTTATTTGTTCACTCCTCATTCAGAGAAACGGTTTCCAGGCTACCCTGACTTTAGGCAAATGAGGGGCAAACGAGCTGATTTTGGACACTGTCTTGGGCTGCGCCCCTAATGGAAACCTCCAGCCAGAGGTTAAGATGATTGACTACATGGAATAAGATGAGGGCCATGTGGGAGTGTTTTGGTTTTAATTTTGGTCATTTGTGTGGCATTGGAAAAAATGACTGGGTGTACGTGGGCTTGAAATCTGGTGTCATTCCCCTTAGAGACTGGGTTTTGGAACTGAACTCAGAGAAGCATTGCCATGAATTTTGTTGGGATTTTAAGAGGCCACGCATGAAAGTCACTCTTGGAAACTGAGACCTAGGCCCCGGGTGCATTTCCACAGAGACCTGGGAATTTCAGCAAGGATATCACATGATTTTTTTCTTAAAGAAAT
This sequence comes from Callospermophilus lateralis, assembly GCF_048772815.1. NCBI lineage: Eukaryota > Metazoa > Chordata > Mammalia > Rodentia > Sciuridae > Callospermophilus > Callospermophilus lateralis. Next base: position 12,150 of record NW_027513107.1, on the reverse strand, counting down.
GGCAGCCATAGTTGAGAGTCAAAACACACATGGACCTCACATTGTAGACCTCAATGGTCCTGGCCTAATGTGACCTTTTTCCACTCTTTGGGAAGCCTTGCCTGTGAGAGTTCTCCAGAGAATTCATTGAAATGAGCTTCCTCACCATTTAATGTTTGCTTAATGAATGGAAACCCCCATTGCCTCCAACTTCATGCTTGAAAAATGGCTAGATAAACACCATGAAATTTTTGAAATTCCTATGACCAGGTGGCACTGGAGAAACATTGGATGTCCTGTTGTTGATTATGAGTATACCAGACAGTGCCTTGATTTACTGAGTTTCATGAAAATGGTGTAGAACAGAGATGCCAGTAAGTTGGAGCCTGCTGAGTAGTGGGTCAAGAGCAGTGGTGGGGAGGTGTTTGATAAAACATCCGTGGTAGGGCCATGTGGATCTACCATTGGATTCCAAATGGCTTGTAACTGACATGGTGCAGCCAGCAGACCCTTATATGTAAAGGCATCTTCTTATATGGAGAGTTTTCAGAGGAAAATTAAGAATCAGGTTGATATGGACAAGGGGGCAATGGGGCAAGCTGTGAGAGATAGGAGCCTAGTTGGTGCATTCTCTTGCAGACCCTGACCCACCACACGTGACAGAACTCCCTCCAGCACTGTGTCCCAGGTTAGCTCCTAGTATTTCGTGAAACAAATACCAAACTCACAGTGCAGCAGCAAAAACACCACAAAAAGTGGAGGAGGACCAAATGGCTTGGAGTCCACACGGGGAGACACTTAGTCCATAGTGGCCTAAGTTTACCTACAAAGAGAGGATTCAGCACTGCTTCATCTTGTTCTTTGGAAAATAAGAAACCATGTCCTCCAGGTCACATAGATGCAGACCCAGCTTTGATGGTCTCACTACAGAGGAAGCCAAATCTCCTGAAAACAACATATATTTCAAGTGCGGAAGCTCAGAGGCAGTTTCTCAAAAAGTTTTTAGGCCAGGAGAGCTCCATGTTTGTGGAGTGTTTACCGTGTTCCTTAGTTTTGGAAACTCCTCTACCACCTCCAAGGTTGTGAACTCCTGAGCATTTTCCATTCCAGATATGTATTCACTGATTTTGTAACTCTTCTCCTCTAATTGTGTCTTACTTGGGGTGAAGGTAATGTCAAGGCATTCTTCTGGATGAGAGCGGGAGGATATTTGTGCAGCATATATTTACATACACATTGGATTCATTTTCCAATTTTCCATTCGAAGTACTTAATCCCTGACACTAACCCATACCGAGTAGACTCAGACTATTCATCCTAATATAATGGGGAAAATTAACCCAACACAATAGAAATACAAGCACTTCAGAGGAGACATGTTGTATAGTTGGACGTGACATTTGCATTATATTAGTTAGGAGATATAAATCTAGTCAAATTTTAATATAAATATTCTCCATGTGTTTTTAAACTTAACAAATATGTGAATGCTTGTTTCCCTTTTCTGTAGCCTATTCACACAAGTATATTTATATGCATATATAGAATCCTACCAGGTATCACACGTACATTTTTGTGAGGTGGCTGTCTTGGCAGATACAAATTGTGAGAAGAGTTCACTCCTCCTAAATGCTGTTGGAAATGAAAATTCAACCTATAGGAGAGCGTCCGAGTAGAACAACATAATACATAAACTCATGTTCAGTAAAATAAATATGTTTGCATCTGTGGACGATATATATTTACTGATGAATTTCGATTCGCATTTATATTGGCACTTTTTAATGTCTGTGAGTGTTGTGTGTGTGTGTGTGTGTGTGTGTGTGTGTGTGTGTGTAGATATAGATATAGATATACTCTCCAAATTTTTCAAAATATGAAATATATATGTCTAATATACACTCTCTAAATTCATTCATGTTCATGTATGTGGATTTATAATCCACTTTTCACAAGATTATAATCAGAAATATTCATCCACCTGAAATACATATTTGTTTCCTAGTACTGAAAACTAACTTCAGTGAATGGTGCATACAAATCCTAATTATTCTACAGTAACTGACCCAGCCTAACATCAATGCAAGTAGACTCCTATGGGACATGATATGTAATTTGTCATTCATTTGTATTCGACACTGGTACATTATTGTTTCTTCAGTTTTTGCACATCATAGGATATACATTTCATGCACAAGTTCACAAATTAATAGGCATTTGTTTCAACTTTAATCACTTCTTGCTTCTGAACACATGTATTCTCAGGGTTTCTTGACTGGTCTTTTCATTAGACTTCTTTCCATACACATTATTTTGAATTTCCATAATCATTTTTAAGCAAAACTCACACACTCTTCATGATAAACCAAAACACTAATATTTCCATTAGATATATTACTGGTTGGAATGAATGATTGTATATCAATATACGATTTCCTTTAATTTTTCAGATATCAGTTCAATTCATTATTTAAAGTTCAAAAAATTTATATTATTTATTCACAGTATGGTCTATTCATGCTTTTTCTCTATGTTCATAGAAACAGGGTACACCTCTTTGTACCCCGATTCTTATTTTACATCTTCAATATATTGCTCCCAGAAATGGTGAAAGAAATACTCATGTCACCTCATTATCACAGTAATATTCTGGACAAAAATGGAAAGGTCACACTTATGATTGTACCAAAACCTAAATGGAAGGTGAACATGGATTTCTAAAAACATCCGTGTCCAGGTTGCCTAATGCTGTCAATTGTCAATCCTATTGGTGACTACATTTTTGTTTTTTCCTAATTTATACATTCAAACCCAACCCTGTTGCAAATGTCCAATTCTATCAATCACTCACTTTTTAATTTGCCTGATTTCGTAATGTTTCTATTGTTATCTGCTTTTCTACATATTTTCCCCAGTTCAACATAGTGACTGACTCTTCATATGAGCTGACATTTACATTCACTCTATAACCAAAAGTGTATTGCTAAAGAACTTTTGGTCCAAATCCTATACTCACTCTTCTTCCTAAACCTACCGACTATCTTCCTAATCCTACTGAATATCCCTTTTTGACTGGATGTTCTCTTCTAAATTCAGTCATCCATTGTACAAGGTCCTATGCCATTGTATATCGAATTATCTGAGACATCTTTGCAGAACATAATTCAAAGCTAAGTATCCCAATCACGGGCAAAACCCTTCTGGGCTTCAAATCATACCTAGATTTCTCTTTTCATACTTATATATCACCTCTATATTCTTGTAAATATTGCAGGTTACCAATACCATTATTCATCGCACAGAATCGTTCGTAACCCAAATCAAACCTGTTTTTTACCCCAAGTATACACTGTTCCCTCAATCATTTTACAGAAGAGCAGGGACAGAGTGGTTCTTACAATACAGGAAAGTTGGGGACCTTCCACCTAATGAGAACCTCAAATGTCCATGCAAAAATGATACCTGGAGAAGTTGTACGCAGGTATGAAGCAACTGAGAGAGCTAAAGTCATCTTCCATGGCAAACAACCTGGTCAGAATGAAGGGATGTTTCTGAATCTGCATCTCTCTTCTTATTGTAGAGAAGAGGGACCAAACCAGGCCTGAGTGGAAAGTTGTTCCCGGGTGCCAATGGTTGATATACATTCTACCTTATGAAAGTGTCACAGGAAGTAGGGGCAACCTCCATCTTATGTTACCATTGGAAGCAACTGTTAGGATAAAGTGGTTGCCAAGGCAGTGACCTCATTCAGTTCGAAAGAATGTGACATACCTCATTTCCTTGGTGATGGAACTCTCTGAACTTGGTATCCAAGAAGCCAGGCACCCAGATGCAGTCCCAGTCCCAGTCCCAGTGGGCTCACTTGTTTGGATTTCCCAAGGACAGAGTCAGTTTTCTAGGTACCTAATGATGTGAGGATGGCCAAATGCCAGGAGAGCTGTGAAGATGGATCTTTCCTGAGAAAACAGGTAGTGGCTAACCACTTTTTCCTGACAACTACACAGAGTTGAACAAGGAAACAAGATCTGAGAGAAGACAGGCCATTTAGGGGGAACATAATATGGCCCGCAGTCAGAGGAAACTCCGGATAGGCACAGACCTACTTGGGGGAAGGAGGTGCCTTTTTGGGAGTGGGTGTGGGTTTGTTGTTTTGTCTCATGTTCTGAGAATAGATAGGAAAGGCGGTTTGTTTGGTTCGCACTGGACAGTTTCTAGTAAGTCATTTGACACGGCGAGTGTTTCTGTTTCTGTGTATCCCACTGTGTCCGTTGTTGTAGACATTAGAAAAGAGAATGCATTAATGGATGTGTCCTGTCTAGTATAAATCTTCCCATAATTCATCCTGCCCAATATATGAATGGACTGCAACTTGTCTTATCGATGTGCAACACCTGCTATCTTTCTAAGTTGTTGTTTTCTTCCTGAATTCTGGCCACTCTCCAGAATAGGCTCATGGATTTGTGTCCTAAATATGTACCACCTGCAAGCTCTGTGACATGGCCATGTACTGGATAGCTGAAGAGAATGGCGAGCATCTCAGGAAACTCAGATATCAGTGTGACCAGGATAGTCTCAGTGCAGAAAACCTGCTTTGGGCCTTTTGCTTACTTATTGTTGTGTTGCACTGAATGTCAGGAAGGTCTTTGCTCAGGCCACCCCTTTGTGAAGCCTGAAGAAAACAGTTTTCAAATGGAAATGAATGGGCCTCACCTGTGGTTCTTGCTTAATTGCTTTCGAAAGGGATGTGTCTTTATCAGCCTCTTGGACCTGTGTGTGGCTGTGACTTAGATTCTCAGCACCTGATGGATCTTAAGAATGATCCCATGTGAGCTTCCAAAACCAAAATGGCAAAAAATATCATTCATTGTGGATGAAGTCTCTTGCCTTCCTCTGTTAGATTCCTGCACTCCATCAAATGAGAATAGGGATTCTTTGGGTCAAATGAGTTCTTCAAAGCCCTGCTGAGGTGCTTGTGTTTTTGCATGACTCTAAATCACCTAAAGAATCGATATCTAAAATCAGTAGGCCTCAAATTGTAGGAATACAGAAGTATTAACGGCAGGCTTATTTGTTCACTCCTGGTTCACAGAAACTGTGTCCAGGCTACCCTGACGTTAGGCAAATGAGGGGCAAACGAGCTGATTTTGGACAGTGTCTTTGGCTGGGCCCCTCATGGAAACATCCAGCCAGAGGTTAAGATGATTGCCTATATGGAATAAGATGAGGGCCATGTGGGAGTGTTTTGGTTTTAATTTTGGTCATTTGTGTGGCATTGGAAAAAATGACTGGGTACACGTAGGCTTGAACTCTGGTGTGATACCCCTTAGAGACTGGGTTTTGGAACTAAACTCACAGAAACATTGCCATGAATTTTGTTGGGATTTTAAGAGGCCACGCATGAAAGTCGCTCTTGGAAACTGAGACCTAGGCCCCGGGTGGATTTCCACAGAGGCCTGGGAAACTCAGCAAGGATATCACATGATTTTATTCTTAAAGAAATGGCAGCCATAGTTGAGAGTCAAAACACACATGGACCTCACATTGTAGACCTCAATGGTCCTGGCCTAATGTGACCTTTTGTCCACTCTTTGGGAAGCCTTGCCTGTGAGAGTTCTCCAGAGAATTCATTGAAATGAGCTTCCTCACCATTTAATGTTTGCTGCATGAATTGAAATCCATAGTGCCTCCAACTTCATGCTCGAGAAATGGCTAGATAAATACCATGAAATTTTTGAAATTCCTATGACCAGGTGGCACTGGAGAAATATTGGATGTCCTGTTACTGTTCATGAGTATACCAGACAGTGCCTTGATTTACTGAGTTTCATGAAAATGGTGTAGAACAGAGATGCCAGTAAGTTGGAGCCTGTTGAGTAGTGGGTCTAGAGCAGTGGTGGGGAGGTTTGATACAACATCCGTGGTAGGGCCATGTGGATCTACCATTGGATTCAAAATGGCTTGTAACTGACATGGTGCAACCAGCAGACCCTTATATGTAAAGGCATCTTGTTATATGGAGAGTCTTCAGAGGAAAATGAAGAATCAGGTTGATATGGACAAGGGGGCAATGGGGCAAACTGTGGAGATAGAAGCCTAGTTGGTGCATTCTCTTGCAGACCCTGACGCACCACACGTGACACAACTCCCTCCAGCACTGTGTCTCAGTTTAGCTCCTAGTATTTCGTGAAACAAATACCAAACTCACAGTGCAGCAGGAAAAACACCACAAAAAGTGGTGGAGGACCTAATGGCTTCACAGTCCACACGGGGAGACACTAAGTCCCCAGTGGCCTCAGATTACCTACAAAGTGTGGATTCAGCACTGCTTCATCTTGTTCATTGGAAAATAAGAAACTATGTCCTCCAGGTCACATAGATGCAGACCCAGCTTTGATGGTCTCACTACAAAGGAAGACAAATCTCCTGAAAACAACATATATTTCAATTGCGGAAGCTCAGACGCAGTTTCTCAAAAAGTTTTTAGGCCAGGAGAGCTCCATGTTTGTGGAGTGTTTACCCTGTCCCTTAGTTTTGGAAACTCCTCTACCACCTCAAAGGTTGTGAACTCCTGAGGATTTTCCATTCCAGATATGTATTCACTGATTTTGTAACTCTTCTCCTCTAATTGCGTCTTACTTGGGGTGAAGGTAATATCAAGGCATTGTTCTGGATGAGAGCGGGAGGATATTTGTGCAGCATATATTTACATACACATTGGATTCATTTTCCAATTTTCCATTCAAATACTGAATCCCTGAAACTAAGCCATACCTAGTAGACTCAGACTATTCATCCTATTATAATGGGAAAAATTAACCCAACACAATAGAAATACAAGCACTTCAGAGGAGACATGTTGTATAGTTGGACTTGACATTTGCATTATATAAGGTAGGTGTTATAAATCTAGTCAAATTTTAATGGAAATATTCTCCATGTGTTTTTAAATTTAACAAATATGTGAATTCTTGTTTCCCTTTTCTGTAGCCTATTCACACATGTATATTTATATGCATATATAGAATCCTACCAGGTATCACACGTACATTTTTGTGAGGTGGCTGTCTTGGCAGATACAAATTGTGAGAAGAGTTCACTCCTCCTAAAACTGTTTGAAATGAAAATTCAACCTATAGGAGAGCGTCCTAGTAGAACAACATTATACATAAACTCATGTTCAGTAAAATAAATATTTTTGCATCTGTGGATGATATATATTTACTGCTGAATTTCTATTGGCATTTATATTGGTACTTTTTAATGTCTGTGAGTGTTGTGTGTGTGTGTGTGTGTGTGTGTGTGTGTATAGATATAGATATAGATATAGATATAGATAGATATAGATATACTCTCCAAATTTTTGAAAATATGGAATATTGTTGTCTTATTTTGCACTTCCTAAATTTTTCATATTCATGAATGTGTATTTATAATCATCTTTTCTCAAGATTATTCTCAGAAACATTCATATACCCTACTAGACTCTGACTACTAATACTAATATAATGGAGAAGAATATCCCAAACAGAATAGAAATACAAGCATTTCAGAAGGGACATGGTGTATAGTTGGACTTGCCTTTTGCATGATATAAGGTAGGAGTTATAAATCTATTCAATTTGCTGAAATACTTTTCCATGTGTTATTTTTTTTGACACAAAACAAAATTTAATCTTCGAAAACTAAATAAAATTGACACATCCTTAACCAAGCTAATGAAGAAAAAAAACCTCAAATTACTAAAATTAAGGATCGTAAAAGAACTTTTACAGAGTACACAACTAAAATACAGAGAATAATTGAAAACTAATTGAAAATTTATACTCTAATAAATTAAAATACAAATGATGACATCAATAAAATTTTAGAGATATACCCCAACTGAATTAGTAGGACATGAACAAATTTAAACAAATCATTTCAAGCAATGAAATAGAAGTTGCTGTCAACAGCCTACCAATCAAGCAAAGCCCAGGAACAGACAGATTCTCAGTCAAGTTCTACAAGACCTTCAAAGAAGCATTCATCACAATACTCCTCAAATTATTCCATAAAATAGAAAAGCATGGAACTCCTCCAAACTCATTTCATGAGGCTAGTATCACTCACATACCAAAATCAGACAAAGACACATCAAGGAAAGAAAACTTCAGAGCAATATTCCTGACAAAGATATATACAAAAATTCTCAATAAAATTCTTTTTTTTAAGCCAAAGTTAATCAAAAGGGATAAAGAGGGACACTACACACTATTCCATGTGTTTTTAAAGTTAAGAAATATATGAATTCCTGTCTCCCTTTCTCTGTAGCCTATTAAGCACATGTATTTTTATATGCACAAATAGAATCCTACCTGGTTTCACACGTACATTCTTGTGAGGTGACTGACTTGGCAGATACTATTTGTGAGAAGAGATCACTCCTCCTAAATGCTGTTGGTACAGAAAATTCAACCCATGGGTGAGCTCCCTAGATGAACAACATTCTACATACATCCATGTTCAGTAAAATGAATATTTTGGGATATGCGGATGAGTTATTTTTCATGATGAATTTCGATTGACATATATATTGTGACATTATAATGTGTGTGTGTTTGTGTGTCTATATATATATATATATATATATATATATATATATATATATATAGTCTCCAGATTTTCCAAAATATGAAAATATATGTCTTCTTATACACCGCCTGAATTCATTCATATTCATATATGTGGATTTATAATTAACTTTTAACAAGTTTATTCTCAGAAATATACATCCACTGACATACATATTTGTTTCCTAGTACTGAAAACTAACTTCAGGGAAGGGTTCTTACAAATCCTAATATTTCTAGAGTAACTGACAAGTTTAACATCAATGCAAATACATTCCTATTTGATATGATGTGTTTGTTAAAGTTCATTTTTATTCAAACTTGGTACGTTATTATTTATTCAGTTTATGGACATCATAAAATATATCCCTTCATTCACAAGTTCACACATTTATAAATATTTGGTTCACTTTCAATCACTTCCTCCTTTGGAACACATATATTCCTTCATGTTTCTTGACGGGTCTTTTCACTGGACTTCTTTCTAAACACGTTATTTTCGATTGAATAATCATTTTTGAAGCAAAACTCACACACTATTCATGATAAACGGTAACCCTAAAAATACCATTAGATATATAACTGGTTGGAATTAATGTACGTATATCAAATATATGATTTCCCTCTATATTTTCAGATATTAAAACAATCCATTATTTAAATTTGGAACCAGTCATATAATTTTTTCACAGTATTGTCTATTAATGCATCATCTCTATATTCATCAACACAGGGTAAACCTATTAGTATCCCCAGTACTAATTCATATGTTTTCAAAATATTGCTCCCAGAAAAGGTGGAAGAAACACTCATGTCACCTGATCTACATATACATATTATCACAGTAATATTCTGGACACAAAAATGCAAAGGTCACCGTTATGATTGCAATAAAGCCTCAATGGAATGTGAACATGGATTACTAATAACATCCATGCCCAGTTTGCCTAATGCTCTCAAATGTCAATCCAATTGGTGACTACATTTTTGTTTCTTTTTAAGATTATGTATTCAACCTCAATCCTGTTGAAAATGTCTAATCCTATCACTCACGTTATACTTTGCCTGATTTCCTAATGTCTCTATTGATGTCTGCTTTCCTACCTATTTTTTCCCAGTTCATCATTGTGCCCGACTTTTCACATATGGTGCCATTAATATTCACTCTCTAACCGAAACCTATTGCTAAAGAACTTTTGGTCCAAATCCTAGACTCACTCTTCCTCCTAAACCTACTGACTATCTTTCTAATCCTACACACTATCCCTTTTTCACTGGATGTTCTCTTCTACATTCAATCATCTGAGGTACAGGGTCTTATGCCAGTGTATATCGATTTAACTGAGACCTCGGTGCAAAACATTACTCAAGCTAAGGATCCCAATCAAGGGCCCAAATCCTTCTGGGCTTAAAATATTACCTAGATTTCTGTTTTCATACTTATATTTTACCTCTATATTCTTTTAAATATCGCTGGTTTCCAATACCATTATTCATCCAGCAGAATGATTCCTAAGCCAAATGGAACATGCTATTAACCCTAACCATACAATGTTCCCTCAATCTCACTTTACAGAAGAGGAGGGATAAAGTTGATATTAAAATACAGGAAGTTAGGAGATCTTCCACCTGCTGAGTACCTCAAAATCCATGCAGAAATAATCCCTGGAGAAGATGTTGGCAGCTATGAAAGACCTGAGAGAACAAAAGTCATATTCCATGGCAAACAACATGGTCAGGATGAAAGAATGTGTCTGAGTCATCCTCTCTATTTTTAATGCAGGGAAGATGGACCAAAGCAGGCCTGTGTGGAGAGCTGTTCCCAGGTGACTATGGTTTCTTTACCATTCTAACATGTGAATGTATCACAGGAAGTAGGGCAGCCTCCATGTCAGGAGACACTAGGACGCAACTGTTAGGACAAAGTGGTGGCCAAGACAGGGATCTCATTTATTTCCTGAAGGTAGTGACCTCACCTCATTTCCTTGGTGATGGAACTGTCTGAATTTTGTGATCCAGAAGCCAGGCACCCAGAGCCAGTCCCAGTCCCAGTTGCAGTGGGCTCACTTGTTTGGATTCACTAAGGACAGAGTCAGTCTTTCTTGGTACCTACTGATGTAAGGGTTGCCAAATACCAAGAAAGCTCTGAAGAGGGGTCTTTCCTGAGAGGACAGGAATTGGCTCACCACTGCCTCCTGACAACTTCACAGAGTTGACCAAGGAGACCAGATGTGAGACAGAAAGGCCATTTCTGGGGAACATCATATGGCCTACCAGTCAGAGGACACTCCAGATAGTGACAGACCTACTTGTGGGAAAAAGTAGCATTTGTGGGTGTTGGTTTGTGTTTGTGGTTTTTTTCTCATGTTCTGAGAATAGGTAAAAAAGGAGGTTTGTTTGGTTTGGAGTGGACTGTTTCCAGTAAGTCATTTGACAAGGAGACTGTTTCTATGTCTGTGTATCCCACTGTAATTTTTCTTGTAGATATTAGAAAAAAAATAGCTCATTGGTTGTGTCCTGTCTAGTAGAAAGCTTCCCAGCATGCATCCTTTCCAATTAATGAATGGATGAGGCTTGCCTTATCCATGGGCAACACCGGCTATCTACCTAATTTTCCATTTTTCATGAATTCTGGCCACTCTCAAGATTAGTATCATGTATTTTTGTACAAGATATGTACCACCTCCAAGCTCTGTGACATGGCCATGTACTGGATAGCTGAAGGGAATGGCGAGCATCTCAGAAAACTCATATATCAGAGTAACCAGGAAAGTCTCCGTGGAGAAACCCTGCTTGGGGCCTTTTGATTACCTATTGTTCTGTTGCTCTGAATGTCAGAAAGGTCTTTGCCTCAGGCCACCCCTTTGTGAAGCCTGAAGAAAACAGTTTTAAAATGGAAATGAATGGGCATCACCTGTGGCTCTTTGCTTCATAGCTTTGGAAATGGATGTGTCTGAATCAGCCTCTTGGCCCTGTGTGAGCCTGTGGTTTAGATTTTCAGCACCTGATGAATCTAAAGAAAGATCCCATGTGGGCATCCAAAACCTAAATGGAAAAAAGATCAGTGATTGTGGATGATGCCTCTCGCCTTCCTCTGTAAGATTCCTGACCTCCATCAAGTGAGAATAGGGATCATTTGTGTCAAATAAGTTCTTCAAAGGGCTGCAGAGGGGAGACAAAAGGTGCTTGGGGTTTTCTTATAACTCCAATTCACACACCTACACTCCACTGCTTTATGCCCTGCAGGCTCCAACTTACTGGCATCTAGTTCTACACATTTTCATGAAACACAGTCAATTAAGGCACTGTCTGGGTACAATCATGATTAGCACAGGACATCCAAATTTTACCTGTCTGCTTTCATAAATCGTAATATAAAGATGAAGAGGGCACTGTGGGATAATTGAAAGATCTGTGAACTCTCTCAGGCAAGGCTTCCCAAAGGAGTGGGCAAAAGGTCTCATGAAGCCACCATGAGAATTACAATGTGAGTTTGCATGTGTGTTTGACTCTCAACTATGCTGGAATCTTCAGGAATATAGATCTTGGGTGATATCCTGGC